>NW_026712893.1:0-3432 GCF_030625045.1 Achroia grisella
TCTTTTAAAACCAATAGGCGTGGATTTTTAAAGAAATTTCTTAAAACCAATAGGGTGGATTTTATAAAGAAATTTCTTAAAACCAATAGGCGTGGGATTTTATAAAGAAATTTCTTAAAACCAATAGGCGTGGATTTTATAAAGAAATTTCTTAAAACCAATAGGCGTGGATTTTATAAAGAAATTTCTTAAGACCAATAGGCGTGGATTTTATAAAGAAATTTCTTAAAACCAATAGGCGTGGATTTTATAAAGAAATTTCTTAAAACCAATAGGCGTGAACCAATAGGCGTGGATTTTATAAAGAAATTTCTTAAGACCAATAGGCGTGGATTTTATAAAGAAATTTCTTAAGACCAATAGGCGTGGATTTTATAAAGAAATTTTTCTTAAGACCAATAGGCGTGGATTTTTTTATAAAGAAATAGGCGTGGATTTTTAAAGAAATTTCTTAAGACCAATAGGCGTGGATTTTATAAAGAAATTTCTTAAGACCAATAGGCGTGGATTTTTTAAAGAAATTTTTTCTTAAGAAACCTTAAACCAATAGGCGTGGATTTTATAAAGAAATTTCTTAAGACCAATAGGCGTGGATTTTTAAAGAAATTTTTAAGACCAATAGGCGTGGATTTTATAAAGAAATTTCTTAAGACCAATAGGCGTGGATTTTATAAAGAAATTTTTAAGACCAATAGGCGTGGATTTTATAAAGAAATTTTTTTAAGACCAATAGGCGTGGATTTTTAAAGAAATTTTTTCTTAAGACCAATAGGCGTGGATTTTATAAAGAAATTTTTAAGACCAATAGGCGTGGATTTTATAAAGAAATTTCTTAAGACCAAGACCAAGGCGTGGATTTTATAAAGAAATTTTTAAGACCAATAGGCGTGGATTTTATAAAGAAATTTTTTAAGACCAATAGGCGTGGATTTTTTAAAGAAATTTTTTTAAGACCAATAGGCGTGGATTTTATAAAGAAATTTTTAAGACCAATAGGCGTGGATTTTTTAAAGAAATTTTTAAGACCAATAGGCGTGGATTTTATAAAGAAATTTCTTAAGACCAATAGGCGTGGATTTTTTAAAGAAATTTTTTAAGACCAATAGGCGTGGATTTTATAAAGAAATTTTTTAAGACCAAACAACAAGGCGTGGATTTTTTTAAAGAAATTTTTTCTTAAGACCAATAGGCGTGGATTTTATAAAGAAATTTTTTAAGACCAATAGGCGTGGATTTTATAAAGAAATTTTTAAGACCAGGCGTGGATTTTATAAAGAAATTTTTAAAACCAAAGGCGTGGATTTTTTAAAGAATATTTTTTTAAAACCAACAAGGCGTGGATTTTATAAAGAAATTTTTTAAAACCAACCAATAGGCGTAAAGGATTTTTAAAACCAAAGGCGTGGATTTTATAAAGAAATTTCTTAAAACCAATAGGCGTGGATTTTTAAAGAAATTTTTTGGATTTTATAAAGAAATTTCTTAAAACCAATAGGCGTGGATTTTATAAAAAGCGTTTTTTCTTAAAACCAATAGGCGTGGATTTTTAAAGAAATTTTTTAAAACCAATAGGCGTGGATTTTATAAAGAAATTTCTTAAAACCAATAGGCGTGGATTTTATAAAGAAATTTTAAAAAACCAATAGGCGTGGATTTTATAAAGAAATTTTTAAAACCAATAGGCGTGGATTTTATAAAGAAATTTCTTAAAACCAATAGGCGTGGATTTTATAAAGAAATTTTTAAAACCAATAGGCGTGGATTTTATAAAGAAATTTTTAAAACCAATAGGCGTGGATTTTATAAAGAAATTTTTTAAAACCAATAGGCGTGGATTTTTAAAGAAATTTTTTAAAACCAATAGGCGTGGATTTTTAAAGAAATTTTTTAAAACCAATAGGCGTGGATTTTATAAAGAAATTTTTTAAAACCAATAGGCGTGGATTTTATAAAGAATTTTTTAAAACCAATAGGCGTGGATTTTTATAAAGAAATTTTTAAAACCAATAGGCGTGGATTTTATAAAGAAATTTTTTAAAACCAATAGGCGTGGATTTTTAAAGAAATTTTTTAAAAAACCAATAGGCGTGGATTTTTAAAGAAATTTTTTCAAAAACCAATAGGCGTGGATTTTTAAAGAAATTTTTTCAAAAAACCAATAGGCGTGGATTTTTAAAGAAATTTTTAAAACCAATAGGCGTGGATTTTTAAAGAATATTTTTTAAAAACCAATAGGCGTGGATTTTTAAAAGATTTTAAAGACCAATAGGCGTGGATTTTATAAGGCGTGGATTTTTAAAGAATAGGCGTGGATTTTTAAAGAAATTTTTTAAAACCAAAGGCGTGGATTTTTTAAAGAATATTTTTTAAAACCAATAGGCGTGGATTTTTTAAAGAAATTTTTTAAAACCAATAGGCGTGGATTTTTAAAGAATATTTTTTCAAACCACCAATAGGCGTGGATTTTTAAAGAAATTTTTTTTTAAACCAATAGGCGTGGATTTTTAAAGAATTTTTTTCAAAAACCAACAAGGCGTGGATTTTTTTTAAAGAAATTTTTAAAACCAAAAGGCGTGGATTTTTTTAAAGAAATTTTTTTTTAAAACCAAAGGCGTGGATTTTTTAAAGAATTTTTTTTAAGGACCTACCAAACAATAGGCGTGGATTTTTAAAGAAATTTTTAACCAATAGGCGTGGATTTTATAAAGAAATTTTTAAGGAACCAATAGGCGTGGATTTTATAAAGAAATTTCTTAAAACCAATAGGCGTGGATTTTATAAAGAAATTTTTAAGGACCAACCAATAGGCGTGGATTTTATAAAGAATATTTTTTAAAGACCAATAGGCGTGGATTTTATAAAGAAATTTTTTTAAGACCAATAGGCGTGGATTTTATAAAGAAATTTTTTAAGACCAATAGGCGTGGATTTTATAAAGAAATTTTTCAAGGATTTTATAAAGACCAATAGGCGTGGATTTTATAAAGAAATTTTTCAAAAACCAATAGGCGTGGATTTTATAAAGAAATTTTTTCTTAAACCAATAGGCGTGGATTTTATAAAGAAATTTTTTAAAACCAATAGGCGTGGATTTTATAAAGAAAATTTCTTAAGACCAATAGGCGTGGATTTTATAAAGAAATTTTTTTATTTCTTAAGACCAATAGGCGTGGATTTTATAAAGAAATTTTTAAAGACCAATAGGCGTGGATTTTATAAAGAAATTTCTTAAGACCAATAGGCGTGGATTTTATAAAGAAATTTCTTAAGACCAATAGGCGTGGATTTTATAAAGAAATTTCTTAAGACCAATAGGCGTGGATTTTATAAAGAAATTTCTTAAGACCAATAGGCGTGGATTTTATAAAGAAATTTCTTAAGACCAATAGGCGTGGATTTTATAAAGAAATTTCTTAAGACCAATAGGCGTGG
>NW_026712894.1:0-6127 GCF_030625045.1 Achroia grisella
AAAATGTGGTTTTCGTTTTCGTTGACCTTAGATATCGTGTTGTTGAAATATGATATGGTCGACTTAATTACATGAATGTTATCTTTCATGAGATGAGCGAGACGTTTCTCATCAGTTTGTACTTCGTCTATGGCTTTCGAAAATCTCACCGCGTCTTCAGAATCCAAAGTGCCAAAAATAGTTTTAAGGAGAGAGCCACCGAAGTCCATGAGACCTCTTTTAAAACGCATATGGGGTTTTTCGTCGACCAATAAATAAGATACGGAAGAAAACTTACTAACGTTAAGAATATGACGATTTTTTAGAGCGGATAACGAATTGATACAGTCGGACTGTATCTTAGAGGAAGCTAACGAGTTGCAGAATACATTGAGCTTTTCAAATAAAAATTCGACCTTATCTAAATTAGGTTGTACATGACCTATATCAACATATGCTATAACATTCCAATCACTATTAGTAAACTTAATGTCTAGAAGCTTATCAAAGTAGACGCCAGGACTGCTGACGATAGAAGAAACGTATTCGCATGTGATCGGCGATGACAGCGTCGATCTGAAATAACAATGAAACGCTCATGTATTACGTTACTACTGTTGCGTCACTGGCCGGCTTGATTTCGTCGTAGTGGTGACGTACGTGTTTACGATTAATAAGCAGCGTAACAGAATGGTTGCCATTTAGTTTTATTATTTTGAAAGGGCCTTTCCACACAGGGGATAAGGCCTTATTTTGCTTGTGATGGCAACGGACATATACCATGTCTCCTGTTTTATAGGACAATGGTTTCGTACGAGAATCATAATAAGTTTTTGATTTCTCTTTTGAGGATTGAATATTTTGGAGAGCTTTCTGACGACTGTAGTATAGTCGGTGATTAAGGGCTCGGATGTAATCCGTATAGGTGTTTGTATCAAGAGTATCGATGCTTGAAGGTAAGTAGGGTTTGAACCCGAAAAGCAATTCCAGGGGTGAGTAACCTGTGGTACTATGTATATTTGAATTATATGCTATCATAGCACTAGGAACATAGAGGTCCCAGGTATGTTGGTTCTCACCGATATATGATCTAAGGTATTCCTTTAGAGTAGAATGACTTCGTTCAAGGCTACCACATGTCTGAGGGTGGTAAGGAGATGCGAACACATGTTTGATGCTGAACAACTTCTCAAGTTGTTTGAAGACATCAGAGCAGAAATTGGTGCCTTGATCGGATATTATTAATTTAGGAATCCCCATATGGGATATGAATAGAACTAAAGATTTCGCTGTTTCTTCAGCGGAACAAGATTGCATAGGATAGGCCTGAGAAAATTTAGTCAAGTCATCTTGTAAGGTAAGTAAGAACTTATATTTGTGTTCATGTGTTTCAGGAAGCGGACCGACTAAATCGAGATAAAGTTTTTCGTTAGGCCGAGATGCTGTAGATGTTATAATCATAGGGGCCTTATTCGTTTGTCTTAGAGGTTTATTTATTTGGCAAGAGCGGCAATTTTTCACATAATCCTCGATGTCTTGCCGCATGTTTTTCCACCAGAATTGGGTTTTGATTCTATCAAACATGCGCGATATACCCGGGTGGCCAGCTAGTGGTGAATCATGATTATCTCTAAGAATGCTTTTGACCTCGTCAGGGGTCGGATAACGTATAGAATTACGATAGATGTTTACTTTTATATTAGTGTTATGAAATAGAAATGATAAAATATTATAAAGTTTTGTGTAAGATAATCTTGTGTAAGGATCTGTAAAGTCTGATATAGCGAATTCTTTTTCTTCCATATACCAATACTTTATCATTTCTCTATAATCACGAAGGAGGTTAAATATGTCCTTGTAACTCATTTCATCATAGTGGTTAAGTTTTAGAAATAAATGTGTAAATAAATGATTATCATTAGATGTGGAATAGTAAGTATTTAATTCGCGTTCTATGTCGCAAATTTTAGGTTCACTAGTGGAGGCGTCCATGATATCCTTGCAATATGGCACGGATTCATCTAAGTCAATGGACGTCGGATAAGCAATAAGCTTACACTTTGCTTTCATCAATGACTCGTTATGTTCCTGGATAACGGTGTCGAATGACACGTCAGGCTGTTTTATAATTTTAAGAAACTGCTCGTAAGTTTCTGATATAGATGGTGAATTACGTGCGTCTTCTTCGTTGTTAGAAGTCGATGGATTGCAGATAACTGAATCGGAGCCTTCGTTATCCTGTAATACATTTACGGGGAAACGCGATAAAGCGTCGGCGTTTGCATTTAATTTACCCTTTTTATAAACGATTTCATAATCGTACTCTTCGAGTTTAAGACGCCATCTGACGAGTCTAGATCCTGGATCTTTGACATTGAAAAGCCACACTAGAGGTTTGTGGTCAGTAATTATCTTAAATTTACGGCCATACAGATAAGGGCGGAATGTTTTCACGCCAAATAAGATTGCTAGGAGCTCCTTTTCGATAGTCGAATAGTTGCCCTCGGCTTTATTAAGGGTGCGCGAAGCGTACGAGACGGGTTTATCAGACCCGATTGCGCCCTGAGATAGTACAGCACCTATCGCATAATTAGAGGCATCAGTTGTTAGAAGAAAGGGTTGTGTAAAATCAGGATACTGAAGCAGAGGCGCCGAAGTTAATTTATCCTTGAGGGTGGTGAACGCTTGTTCTTGGCTGTTCGACCATTGAAATGTGGCATCTTTTTTCAGTAGGGCAGTCAGTGGTTTAGTGATCTTGGAGAAGTTATTAATAAAACGACGATAGTAGCCGACTAGCCCTAGAAACGATTTTATATCCTTTGGATTCTTAGGAGTAGGGAATTGAGAAACGGCCTTGACCTTTTCGGGATTTGGACATACACCTTTATCGGTGATTATATGCCCAAGATAAGCGACCTCGCGTCGCAAAAACTCACACTTGTCAGGTTGGAGTTTTAAATTGAACTTTCGGATGCGGTCAAAACTAACCTGATTTTGTCCATATGAGATGTCAAGTTACTACTGTAGATTATGACGTCATCAAGATAAACATATGCATGGAGACCTTGGAGACCAGAAAGGACAGTGTTCATTAATTTCTGGAAGGTCGAAGGGGCGTTTTTAAGCCCAAAAGGCATCCGCAAGAATTCGTAATGCCCTGTACTGCTAGAATTAGTGTTTATTGAGAACCCCGTTTTTTGTGCATCTTGGGAGTTCATTCTGATCTGATGAAAGCCACTGGAGAGATCTAATGTACTGAAATATTTTGAGGGCCTAACTGATCTAATATATCAGTAATAAGCGGCAAAGGGTAACTCTCAGAGACAGTGACGTCATTCAGACGGCGATAGTCTATTACTATACGCCATTTCTTTTTACCTGAAGCGTCCATCTTCTTGGGAACTACCCAAACAGGGGCGCTCCAAGGTGACGTTGACGGACGTATAATATTTTGATCGAGCATCTTGCGGATTTGTGAGTCCACTTCTTCCTTGTGGCACTCAGGAAAACGGTACGACTTTACGTGAATAGGGGCTGAATCACCCGAATCTATAGAGTGCTCGATCGCGTTCGTAAATGATAGAGGTTCGCCCTCTAAATGGAAAATATCTGTGTACTCAGAACAACATTCTAGCAGTGCCTCCTTTTCTTCGGAGTTTAGATGAGAACAACGTATTAGATTCAATACCTTTTGAGGTCTGTCAGATTCTGAATAGGATAAAGCATTGACGGATTCGTTTATATCTGTGGCAGTATCATATTCAAGAGGCGTTAACTGGACTTTAAAGTCTCGAACTTGGATATCAGAGTTAGTAGTATTTAAAACGGTTACGTTAATCCTTTTATTAGGCTTTATAGTAACAAGACAATTTGCGATATAAATACCTTCGCTTATAGAATGATCTAATAATAGGCCCTCATTATTTTTATAATGTTCAGGTGAGTAATTAGATACTGCGCATTCGATGACCGCTTCGGAACGTGCGGGAATGACGTAAGTCGGTTGAATATAGTTTATGTCCAGGCTCTGTCCGCATATATGAACTGATTGTGAGGTATAGTCAATATTGGCTTTGAAATGATTTAAAAAGTCGCTGCCAATGATACCGTCATACTCTAGGTTAATGTTATCGTCAACTACATGGAACTTAAACTCGTGGCGATTATTATTCAATGTAAAATACATCTGACACGTGCCTAAAGTTTCTGAATAGGTGCTAACATTATTAAAACCTTTTATCTTAGCTATTTCACGAGATAGCTCAGGCGCTTTAGTTAAACTTGACAGTTTGACCAAACTAATACTCGCTCCCGTGTCGATAAGAAGGCGCAACGGATGAATGGAAAGAGAAGTACTCACATATACGTGAGGCAATGACACCTTTTTAGAGTATGAAGATACCTCGTAGACAGGAATTTCGGGATTGATTTTAATTTCCTCTTTAGGATAATGCGGCATAGCGGACTCATTATGAGAAGGAAATTTTGGACTCAACGATACAGGGGCTCTAATAGGAGCTTGTTGAGATGAAATGGTATTTTGACTCGACGAAACAGCGGTTCTCTGTGGAATGTGTCGAGATGAGACAGAGTTTTGACTCAGCGAAACAGGGACTCCTTTTGGAGCGTGCTGAGATGAATTTGGCTTTAGACTCAACGATTCAGAGGCTCTTGGAAGAGTGTGTGTTGTAACGACTCAGCGAAACAGGGACTTCTCTTTGGAGCGTGCTGAGATGAAATAGGATTTGGACTCGACGAAACAGGGACTCATGTCGAGATGAAATATTAGAACGAACAGCGAAACAGGGACTCTCTTTGGAGCATGCTGAGATGAAATAGAATTTGGACTCGACGAAACAGGGACTCTCGGAGGAGCATGTCGAGATGAAATAGTAGAATGACTCAGCGAAACAGGGACTCTCTTTGGAGCATGCTGAGATGAAATATGTTTTTGACTCAACGATTCAGGAGACTCTCGAGAGAGCGTGTTGAGATGAGATATCGTTTTTATTCGATTTATTTATAAAGGTACGAGTGCCTAAATTATCCGGATAACGACGGCACATTTTCGTAATCCGTGGTGTTAGTTTAAAGAGTTTTCAGGGTCGTCACCGTTCTCACAAGGAACATAATAAGGTGTCGGTGACGGCGCCGATGATGTCGGCGGCTCGAATGTAACATGATGCATCGCAGCTGGACGGTCGCGATTCTCGGAATTAAACGTATTACGCCGTTCACTATTATATTTTCTTTTGCGGCATTGAGTAATATCGTGACCTCTGTTTTTGCAATATTTGCAGAAAAGTTGAGACCCCGAGTTATAAAATGATGTTGATGGTTGAGGCCCCGAAGGAGTAAATGGTGGACCTGTGCGCTTTTGTTTCTCCCGGCATTCAGCATCCGAGTGCCCGGGTTTACCACAGATCCTACATTTAGGCTTAATAGATGTTTTATACAGGAGGTTTTGTATCTTTTCCTCCTCGAGAGCCACGTTGATAGCATCATTAAGTGATTTTGGGTTTCTACATCTGACATTATTACTCAGTCGTGGATTTAATCCTAAACTAAAAGTAAATAATGCCAAATCTTCGGTCATAGCGATGCGACCGGATATGTCCTTCTTTAGGGATTCAGAATTATAAATTTCTGATTGAAGATCGGTGAGGCAGCTTTCTACACGCAGGGCAAATTGCGCAACAGTTTCGTTTGTTGTTTGCCTGCACGATTGTAAGTCTAGCAACAAATGATTATAATGCTTCCTCTCACCGAAATTTTGCTTAAGAAAACATTTCAACTGATTAAAATCCGAAAATATTTTATTAGAGCACGCAATCTGAGCTTTACCTTCAAGGCGTGATAGAATATATTTATTTAATAAAACTATTTGACTTGGTGATGCTAAATCTAAGGCATTTTGGCAGTTGGTGAGAAAGGCGGTAAGAGTTTCGCGCTCTCCCTTATAAGGGCTAATAAAATCACAGAGCACCTTGATGGGAAACTGTTCGCTCAACGACATTTTCTTAGAAGAGGAATTTTCGGCTGTTTCCGTAGACATTATGAACTTGAAAGGAAACTATAAAGGTAGACGAGTAGCACGTATAATTATGATAGAATAAGGTTTACGATATGTGATACCCTAGGTAATAAA
>NW_026712895.1:0-6397 GCF_030625045.1 Achroia grisella
CATCTATTAAATTGTGTATATTCAGTAGCTACGTGTGAATGCTACGCCGTTTCTCGTTGCTATTACTGATTTTTGTGATATTTTTATTAGTTAATACTATTTATCTTTAAAACATATTAAGTGTATACCGTACATTGTTATTACAAAAACATTTATTATTTCATCAAATATATACGAAAATTTAAAAATACTACAGTTAAAATGTTTTGTGTTCTAGAGATACTTAGTGAGCGAAAATAGGATATGTAATCCCTTTTAATATGAATTAATTAATCGAGACGTCTGTTAATACGGAGCACCATGCGTAGCATAAACCTAATTATATTGAGGCCAAAAATGGATGTTACGTACCTTAACTACCTATTTATGACTCATAGTACGATGACAAGATCCTTGCCTTATAATATGTTACATCTAAACATCTGCAAGATGACCTAACAGACATTCCATTTAAAATACACAGATTACATTAACGATTAACATAATATTATCGAAATATTCCTTATATCTAAACTACGTTCATGAAACGATTATGTAAATCAGTCATTTGAAGAATACTTTAGTATATATATTTAGGAGTAGAATTTTAGTTACTAAAATGCATAAAAAATAGCCTTCAAAATACAAATAAAGATTCAAATGTTGCATTTTATTTATTTAAAAATTTTGACAACGCTTTGATTTGTACTAACACAAATCCAACGTGTCGTTAGCTTAAAAATGGTGAATCTTTTCAATATATTTTTAATTGAAAGCGCTTTACTCCCACTACCGGAGTTAAGTTCAGCCTTTCACTGGCGGACGGATGTAACCGCACATTTGATTTAATTTATTCGCCACAATAGTGTCAATTATTTCATTTGCTTTAAAGTATCATACCATTTAATAATGTTGATACTTTAAGCTATGAATAAAACTTAACTTTAGTTTGTGAGGTTATGCTGTCGGAAATAAAATCGAGGAGTAAGAGTTATCAGCTAATGGTATTCTAAATTATCTTCTAATTATCTATTATTATTTATGATACCCTCAGATTTAAATATTTAAGTAGGTACTAGCTTCCTTACATAGAACGACAAAAATCTTTTTCCTGTACTCTAGTAGTAGCTTCCTAACTGTGAAATAATTATTCAAATCGCTTCGGTAGATCCCGAGCCTAGCCCATATAAAATAGTTACCCCAGATTCCATTACATAGTTTCATACAGCTTTTTTATAAAAATAAAGTCAATTCGAAACTAGTCCAATACTCACTCAATATTTTGATTACATTCGAAAATAAGCTACCTCAACCGAGGGCAGTAATAATTCTTAGGTAAGAGCATGGCAATAATGGTGGAGGTCAACAAGTCAACACCATCTGCCGCCTTCTGATTTATGACAGCTTGGGAAAAAATACTCTTGAGCAAGCTTGATTCGTTTCTTGCCTCTTGAAAAAAGATTTTCGTACATGCTAGCTGAACCGCGTTGACATTTTGTAGGCGACTGTGTATTGCGTTATAGGTATTGTGCTCGGTGGGAGGTGGACTGTATCAATAGTTTGCGGTAAACACCGGGAAAGAGGAAAAACCCGGCCTTAAATAAACAACTAGTTAAAGAAGTCAAGAAAAAACGAGAGGGCGGCTCGCTGCGAGACGGCGCGATGACAACTCAAAACAAAACAAAAGACGAACTAAAAAGTAAACAGCTAGTTGCAGCCAGTACTGCAAGGAGTTCGGAATGCGTACGAGCCTCGCCCTCGTTGGTTTATTGTGTGAAAGTATATCCGAACTAATATTAGAAATGTGAAAGTAACGAGTGTGAACCCAATACAGAAATACGCTCGTACGATATGACTATATACAGAAAGCACAGTTAATAGAAATCTCTATTCCTAGACGGCACGTTTCGCCGAAAACTTTGTTGTTAGAAAACATTGTTTGTAGACATCTCGGTACATAGGAAGCACTGACAGAAATCTGTTCATAGATAGCACTTCTTGCCGTAAACTTTTTCATAGAAACCACTGTTTCCAGATACCTGGGTTCACAGAAAGCGCCTCTGGAGAAGAAACTATTAATATTTATTTTATTACTAAATCTCTGCCTCTCTATCCATAAAAAAACATGTATTTCATACAAAAATGCCATTATGATAAAAAATGAAGCAAAACGAAAGCAATAGATGAAATTGAAAACAAAACAAACTCTTTAGAAAAAATATTGTTTATACACTAAACTTCAATATTATTAATTTTTCAGGTGCAAAAGGCTAATAAGTCTATCTCACTTTTTTTGAGACAAGTGCTTTTGCATTCTGTTTTCGTATTGAATTTGTGGAGATCGACGACGCTTTGGCATGGGCTCTGACGCCCTGATGCTGTAACCCGGCACGGGGTTTTCCTCCCACCGTTCTACACTAAAAATTAAATGGTATAGGGAACCAATAAAACAACGCAATTATATTTCACTTCCATGTATTTTACAGACAATCTAAGTTATTATTTTATGTTTTAATAGTCACACAATTGCACACACAGTACAGCCCTGACCGCCCCAGACCACTATGTCTTGGGTTCCACAGTGGTCTGAAGTGGCAAAATCCTATACCTTTGAACATTCATTTCTAAATCTAGAGAGGACATGTCACGCCACTGAGTAGTTCCCATTTCATTTCTTCCGTTTTCCTTTTTCAACTTTTCACGCAACTATTCTAGGATGCTCGTGAGAATATTAATAATTTGAGCAAGTATCTTCCCTGTATTACTGATCACGCGTTTCTTTTCGATATGTTCGAAGAACGTTGAGTCGAAAAAATGTGTGCGCTGGCCGCTAAAGCAGGGTACTGTCACTACCTGATTGTAGACACCCGACAGAAGCCCCGTTTGATTTGCACAGGACATCTTAGCGTAATATTTGACGGTAGGAAGCTCCACTTTGGTATCACATTTCCCTTTTCCTGTCTGCCTGAAACAACCTCCCATTTCTTCGCGCGTGAACCAGTACATTTGTAGTCTGTGACAAAACAGACAAATCCTCCTTATATGTTCCAAAAATCCCGTGGAAGACAATCTGTGATGCCATCTCTTCCTGTATTTCCCCGCATATGGTAAATTTCATCCCTTTTGTTGAAGCGCATTTGTATATGTACCAGCCCCCAGCGCCTGTGGTGCTGAAGAAAGAACAAAGTTTCTTCTTGTGGTCATGTGAGCGCTACACACAGTAATTGGGAAGAACATCCTGGTTGCTTGTCTAGATGTAGTTACTAATATAGTTTCTGCTACAAGTGTTGCGAGGGTGGCATTTTCAGAAGCAGTTTTTAGTCAATTCTATAATTTCGTCTATGCATGGAATATGTGACATGGCACGTTTTACAGCTGTTGCATATTTTTTCCTATAAAACCCCTCACTTCTGAGCATACATAGCCATGTTGTCATTAGCCCTAGACTCTGGACGATTGAAGAACGCCGTTCAGGAGGAAAGGAAGCACCTTCAAGAAGGACGTGGTGGGCACCAGAAAGACCGTACTTGGCCACGGGAAAACTTTTGTGTACTCCATCTTGTTTAGTGATGGGCATGTTGTTATGTCCTAGTCTCAACTCGTTCACACGTAATGCAAATGCTGAGAACATGTCCAAGTACGGCCCCATTGTACCATACCAGTTCTCATCATCGCTTGCATCAAAGTCTTTATATACCAACCCATTCTTCTTCAATATGTCTATCCATAGACCCTTTACTATGTCATTAGATATCGGATAATCATCCCCTTTGTAATGAATTTTCAATGACGTTTTTCCATCTTCTTGATCATATTGGTATCAGTCCTTTTTGTTGCTTGCCTGCATACGTTATGCATAGTAAAGATGATACTAATAATGTGATTGCCTACGGTTATGTTGTTGAGAGGCTCAGATAATCGCATTTGGGGAAACTCCTCAATATCCATTCTTGTGGTGTCCTGTACCGGTTTAGTGGAAAACACGGTCTTTATCAGGTGTTCATGCATCTGTACAATTGAATTTATGCAAGAGAACTTCTTGTCAGAGCTCAGATCTATTTTTGTTTTTTTCGCATCTTCAAGAGGTTTCAGTGTATCGGGGTCAACTAATACATCATCTATCTTGCGTTTTAGGCTAGTTTCAGTAGAAGTAGTCGCCATTGTTGCCATGTTGATTTTTTGTGTTTCTAACCGTAATTTTTTCTAAAATAAAGGATCTGTTCATACTCGCTATTTGTATGCAGAGAGAGAGTAGTTACAATGCGCTCAATTTCACGTTCTGTGATTTTTCATATTATCGTTACTTAAATTGTATGAATGTATTATTATTTTTTATTTAATTTGTTAATACATTATAGCTTTACTTGTATAACTTCGTCAGAGATAACTTTTACTGTAAGATAACTATTGCAACCTCTTTCACTTTTTTTTAAAGATTGTCTTATAGAATTTCTTGTCGGTTCTTATGAGACAAATTAATTGGAAGTGCAACTTGCTTGACCTAAAGAAATCGCTTTTATAGGCTTATTTAAAATAAAAAAAAAGAGTTTAACTTACATATTAATTGTAGGTACGGGATAGAAGAGGTAACTGAAATAAACAACCAACCATTCATATTTTTCAAGTACTTTATTAGGTTCATTATAACAAACATACATGGTCATCACATACAAGTAATTATGTTACGACAACTATGTAAATGTGTGGTAATAGTTACCTAAATTCATGATTAGGCTTGAAAACGCGATCTGTATTATGAGGTCATAAATATATTAGTAGTGAAGGCCACTTTATTACGTGTGGAGCTACTTAAAAACTACTTATTGGCATCAGACAAAAGATAAAAACGGCTTTTTTAGGTGGAAACCTAGGAACTAGGCATCATATCAGCCTTGCTCTGTATCTCTCTCTGACGTTTTCACGTCAGTTTAATTCTTATAAGTTGTGGCAGCACGTGTTTTTATTTTGTCGGTTTATATGATGTCATCTGCTAAATTGCGTATATTCAGTAGCTACGTGTGAATGCTACGCCGTTTCTCGTTGCTATTACTGATTTTTTGTGATATTTTTATTAGTTAATACTATTTATCTTTAAAACATATTAAGTGTATACCGTACATTGTTATTACAAAAACATTTATTATTTCATCAAATATATACGAAAATTTAAAAATACTACAGTTAAAATGTTTTGTGTTCTAGAGATACTTAGTGAGCGAAAATAGGATACAATCCCTTTTAATATGAATTAATTAATCGAGACGTCTGTTAATACGGAGCACTATGCGTAGCATAAACCTAATTATATTGAGGCCAAAAATGGATGTTACGTACCTTAACTACCTATTTATGACCTCATAGTACGATGACAAGATCCTTGCCTTATAATATGTTACATCTAAACATCTGCAAGATGACCTAACAGACATTCCATTTAAAATACACAGATTACATTAACGATTAACATAATATTATCGAAATATTCCTTATATCTAAACTACGTTCATGAAACGATTATGTAAATCAGTCATTTGAAGAATACTTTGGTATATATATTTAGGAGTAGAATTTTAGTTACTAAAATGCATAAAAAATGGCTCTTCAAAATACAAATAAAGATTCAAATGTTGCATTTATTTATTTTAAAAATTTTGACAACGCTTTGATTTGTACTAACACAAATCCAACGTGTCGTTAGCTTAAAAATGGTGAATCTTTTCAATATATTTTTAATTGAAAGCGCTTTACCCCACTACCGGAGTTAAGTTCAGCCTTTCACTGGCGGACGGATGTAACCGCACATTTGATTTAATTTATTCGCCACAATAGTGTCAATTATTTCATTTGCTTTAAAGTATCATACCATTTAATAATGTTGATACTTTAAGCTATGAATAAAACTTAACTTTAGTTTGTGAGGTTATGCTGTCGGAAATAAAATCGAGGGAGTAAGAGTTATCAGCTAATGGTATTCTAAATTATCTTCTAATTATCTATTATTATTTATGATACCCTCAGATTTAAATATTTAAGTAGGTACTAGCTTCCTTACATAGAACGACAAAAATCTTTTCCTGTACTCTAGTAGTAGCTTCCTAACTGTGAAATAATTATTCAAATCGCTTCGGTAGATCCCGAGCCTAGCCCATATAAAATAGTTACCCCAGATTCCATTACATAGTTTCATACAGCTTTTTTATAAAAATAAAGTCAATTCGAAACTAGTCCAATACTCACTCAATATTTTGATTACATTCGAAAATAAGCTACCTCAACCGAGGGCAGTAATAATTCTTAGGTAAGAGCATGGCAATAATGGTGGAGGTCAACAAGTCAACACCATCTGCCGCCTTCTGATTTATGACAGCTTGGGAAAAAATACTCTTGAGCAAGCTTGATTCGTTTCTGCTCCTTGAAA
>NW_026712896.1:0-55075 GCF_030625045.1 Achroia grisella
ACTCTATTAGGTATTTGTTCCTTGGAGGCATGTGTGCTACATTACAACGATGGTGGACTCATTTTGACACTATACTGCCACATATAAGCCGAATGCCTCTAGTGCGATTGGCCTTTCCAGCGTAACCAGCACCGTGATTTTTCCTTCTCTTTTGAATATAAATTACATTTATATATTAACTCCAATTTACTCTGTGTTTCACATACTTCACCTTTCTTCTTTTATATTTGTTTTCATATAATCGTTATTCCACTTTGTTATTGTGTAATATTATGTAAGATTAGTATAAAGCACTTCTGAAAAAATGATGTATGTTTATGACCAGAATATCTCTATCATAGTAGTCACTACTTTATATTTTGTAGGTTTAAGGTAAATACGTATATTTTTTCCATTCTATCTGTCTCATGCAATGTGTTATTCACATGTAGTATTTTTTTTTTTTAATTTACATTTGAAAACTGATTATCTAAAACATAATCTGGAATTTCTTCAAAACTCCCCACTATTTATTATTATCATTCCATAAAATATTGATGGGTCCTGTGGTGGTATACCAGAATATTATTATTATATCAAGAGTTGCATCAACAGTTGCAAACGACTTTCCACTATATTCTGTCTACACATCTGATATCAGTCCATGTAGTATTAATTGGGTATAACTATAACCATTCTTCATCGTACCAAAATTATCTTTCTTATCACCTGCATTAATTCAGTGCTAAAATATTAGGAAAGGTTGTCAGACCAGTATTTGAGCAATCACATAAACCACATATATCCCCACAGCGACTCTACGTACTCCAGCAATCGTCAATTATATTAGTTATAGAAATTATATTTTCGACCAAAATTAATTTGTGTCCTATGACTTTTGATTTATTATATTTTACTGAATCCGCTCCATTTCACTCCGATAATTAATATGCATTAAAACTGGCAATTTTTTATTACTTATATTCAACCGCAATTTAATGCAACATTCTATAAATTTACCTTTAATGAATAGGACACCATTCATCAATACACAATACAATGCTTGATGACCCCGCCAAAGACAATTTAACACAAACTGGACGTTAATACGCAATTTAATGCTTAACGACCCAGCCAACGCAATTTAATGCAACCTGTCCGCCAATACGCAATTTAATGCTTGACGGCCCAGTCCAACGCAATTTGATGCAATCTGTCCATCAGTTCGCAATTTAATGCCTGATGGCCCAGCCAACGCAATTTAATGCAATCTGTCCATCAGTTCGCAATTTAATGCCTGATGGCCCAGCCAACGCAATTTAATGCAAACTGTCCATCAGTTCGCAATTTAATGCCTGATGGCCCAGCCAACGCAATTTAATGCAATCTGTCCATCAGTTCGCAATTTAATGCCTGATGGCCCAGCCAACGCAATTTAATGCAACCTGTCCGCCAATTCGCAATTTAATGCCTGATGGCCCAGACAACGCAATTTAATGCAATCTGTCCATCAGTTCGCAATTTAATGCCTGATGGCCCAGCCAACGCAATTTAATGCAATCTGTCCATCAGTTCGCAATTTAATGCCTGATGGCCTAGCCAACGCAATTTAATGCAACCTGTCCGTCAATCAAGAAGACGACCAAGGGAGCCGCCTGCATATATACAAGAGTTGCCTATGTTCAGGGGCCTCTCTTATGAATGGTTATCATTCAAGGCAAGCTACGAAGATACACAGCAATACTTCTCGAAGATAGAAAACGTAGCACGCCTGCGAAAATGTATAAAGGGACCAGCACTAGACGCCGTGAGCAGCCTACTCCTGAGTCAACATGAACCAAATGTCATCATAGAAGCACTGGAAAGAAGATTCGAAGACCAGAAGCACCCATACTCATCGAGATGGATAGAATCACGTCACTGAGCAAGATCACCGATACCCCACGGGATCTCTGCGTGTTCGCCGGCAAAATAGCGAACACAGTCGCTACGATTGAAGCACTGAAGAAAACACAATATCTACACAGCCCAGAAATGACACGTCTCATCATAGAGAAGCTCACACCAATAATAAAAAATAAATGGTACGACTACGCGCTGAAAAAGGAAGACATCCCGGAATTGAAGAAAATGTCTGTCTTCCTAAACGAAGAGGCAGACAAATGTGCAGCGTACGCCGCGCCGGAACGTCTCGTTGAGAGCGAGACGGCAACAAGGGAGAGAGCGAGACGGAAGATCGAACATTCATTTGCTACTAATATGAAGCAAAACAATGAAAATGTATGTCCGCTGTGCAAACGCAACCATCAGCTGCCTGACTGCGAGCAATTCAATAACATCGACGTTAATTCAAGATGGGAAACTGCAAAGAAGAATAACATATGCTACAAGTGCCTGAGAAGTAAACATCGACGCGCCGTCTGCAGAGCTCCATGGTGTGGCAAATCTGGATGCCACATGAAACACCATCACTTGTTGCATCATGACAGAAAAGAAGAGGACCAGCTTCAACAACCACCAGAAGAGCATGGGGTGGTAACTTCTACGATGGAAGGCAATGAGGAATGTCTCCGACGTCGCGCCTATCTGAAAATAGTACCTGTCATATTGCAAGGGCCGAAGAGCAAGGTAGAAACATACGCTCTTCTCGACGAAGGCAGCACGGTGACACTCATCGATACATCTGTGGCTGACATGCTGGGTATTGATGGTCCGGCAAACACGATGTGGATACAGGGCGTCGGCGCCATGGTCAAGCATGAACACAGCAAGACAACCAGTGTGAAAATCAAGGGCAAACACTCTTCAACCATCTTCAAGCTAGATCAAGTCCGCACAGTGGATCGACTGGATATCACTACCCAGTCGGTCATAGACAGCGACATAAAGGAGTGTGGTCACCTGAAAGAAATACAAGAAGAACTCGTCTATCACCGTGCCTCCCCAAGTTATTAATAGGAGATACAGGAGGACAAGATAACTGGGATCTCATCGTGTCAAGAGAGGTACGGGCGGGACGTCGTGACCAACCGGTAGCATCCTACACGCTACTAGGTTGGGTTCTGCATAGAAGAAATGATGAAAAATTACTTCAAGCTGGAGTCACTATGCGTCGAACCCAGAAAACCAAAAAATGATCCAGAGCAGCGAGCTTTGAAAATACTAGAACGAGAAAGTCGCCGTCTTCCGAATGGAAGATATGAAACTGGGCTACTCTGGCGAGAAGACAGCATGAAAATACCGAACAATTACACCGAAGCAAGAAAACGCCTGCATAACCTCGAAAAGAGATTAGACAGAGATGAAGACCTGAAAATTAAATACAACGAACGAATCAATAACCTACTCACGTCGGGGTATGCAGAGCACGCCAAGACACCGCCAGCTGAAGACAGAACATGGTACCTGCCACACTTCCCGGTTGCGAACCCAGCGAAGCCACACAAGCCGCCGCGACTGGTGCATGACGCCTCCGCTAAGACTGCAGGTCTCAGCCTAAACGACCTGCTGCTTTCTGGCCCTGACCTGTTGCGATCACTGCCTGGGGTGGTTCAGACAGTACGCCTACGGAGTCTTTGCATATATCAAAGAGATGTTTATGCAAGTAAAAATTAAGAAAGAAGACCGCGACGCGCTCCGTTTCCTCTGGAGAGGTGACCGGCGGGAGGGCGACCCAGACGAGTACCGCATGACGTCATTAATATTCGGAGCGACGACATCACCCTGCACCGCTCTGTATATAAAAAACCGCAACGCAGAAGACTACGCGCATATATATCCCGACGCCGCAATCGCTATACGAAGAAATCATTATATGGACGACTATCTACAAAGCTTCTCATCAATCTCAGAAGCCAGAAAAATAACAAGAGAAGTCTATTATATACATAAACAAACCGGCTTCGTACTCAGCGGATGGGCATCAAACAATCGCAATACTATCGACGAGTTTATAGCGAGCGAGCGAGACAACACTACAGAGAGCGGGACAAAGAGTACAGCGGTTCTGATTGGCGGGAGCGGTACTGAGCGAGCTCTCGGCTTGTTATGGGATATAAATGAAGACATAATTGGATTTCAAGTTAACAAAATAAAAACGCCGCAAGATATATTAGAAAACAAACGGATACCAACGAAAAGAGAAGCGCTCAGCATCATCATGGCACTCTTCGACCCCCTTGGCCTCATATCACCCATCACAACGCCAGCGAAAAGATTACTGCAAGATACATGGCGCTATAAGACAGGCTGGGACGAATCGCTACCAGAAGAACTGCAACCAGCATGGAGTACTTGGTTGACATCATTGCGCACTGTACACAAGATACGCATACCACGATGCTATGACGTCACACCAGTGGTCACCCATCATCTGCATACCTTCGTGGATGCTAGTGAAGAGGCGTACGCCGCGGCAGTGTACTGGCTGTCACAAAGAGCCGACGATACCACACATGTCACCTTGACCGCCGCTAAAAGTCGCGTCGCACCGCTCAAGCCCGTCTCAATCCCGAGACTTGAACTTGCTGCGTTAATGGGTGCTCGCCTCGCACACACCGTGGCGGAGGAGCACGACTACGAAACAGCGAGTAAAACATACTGAAGCGACTCTCGGAGCGAAGAGCGAGAGAGATGCCATGTGACCGTTACAAGTACGGCTCACGCACACTTGCCTGACATCGACCGATTCTCGCGGTGGCTGCCGCTCATCAAGTCGACTGCGCGCGTGCTACAATTTGTTGATCTCTGTCGACCTCAAATAAATATTGTAGCCGCCACTAAGAAACGAACCAAGAAGAATGAAAAGGGCGATGTTGACTGGAGAAAAAAGAATAATGAAAAAATCATAACAAGAAATGGAAGAACGAAAATCACGACGCCCAGCATCCCGGTGCCAGCGCAGTACCTACTTGAAGCCGAGAGAATGTGGATTGTAAAAATAAGATCCACAGTACGGAACGTCATCAAGGGGTGTCTGGTCTGCCAGATAAGAAGAAAGAAGCCAACAAGCCCACCGACCGGTGACCTGCCTGCCGCCCGCCTAGCGCATCACGCTCGCCCCTTTACCTACACAGGGCTGGACTACTTCGGCCCCATTGAAACCACAGTCGGACGGCACCGAGAAAAACGGTACGGCGCCCTCTTCACGCGTATGACATCACGAGCCATACACATTGAAGTGGTGCATACCCTCGGCACTCATTCAGCCATCGCCGCCCTAAGGAGGTTCATGGCTCGGCGAGGTTGTCCGAAGGAAATATGGAGCGACAACGCTACGTGTTTCAAGGCCGCTGAAAAGGAACTCAAGGCGGCTATGGCAGCACTAGAAGAGGAGGCCACCAACCGCAGCATCGCGTGGAGGTACATCCCACCCGCTGCTCCCTTCATGGGCGGGGTATGGGAACGCATGGTGCGGTCAGTAAAGGAAGCCCTACGAGTTACGCTGCACGAGCGTTATCCCACAGACGAGACATTGGTGACCCTGCTAGCCGAGGTGGAGAATACAGTCAACTCCCGACCTCTGACTCACGTGTCCGTCACACCGAGCGATCCGGAGGCATTAACACCGAACCATATCCTGATCGGCCCCAACTCACACGTGCCTAATCCCGGAGTGTTCAACAAAGGAGACATGAACGCACGACATCAGTGGCGACGAGCACAAGCGTTAGCAGATGAGTTCTGGAGGCGCTGGGTGGTGGAATACCTACCCTTACTTCAACACCGGCGGGAGCCCCGAGGTACCGGTGATCCCCCCAAGGTTGGCGACATAGTCATCATATGCGACCCCAACCTACCCCGAAATACATGGCCACGGGGACGCATTGTGAAGGCCTACCCCGGGAAAGATAACCCCAACACGGTGCGAGTGGTAGACATCACAACGAGCAACGGGCGCACCCTGAGAAGACCAACAAAACGAATCGTCGTGCTACCAGTAGAATCGCAGGATAGCGACGGCGGGAGAAATGTACACGACGGAATCAATTAGAAAATAAGTTTTAGCTGTAATTAGTATAATAAGTCATCCTCAATAAAAAAATATAACATAGTGTTTGTATAAGTTTGTTATTTTATATAGAAGCTTTAGTACTCGAGCTACATACTAGATGGCGCTGTGTTAAAAGTAGACGTCGATATGGTTTCGTTGTATTACTGTGTATATATGTACGCCATTTTGTAAAAATAAACCCCCTTTTTAAGTTCAGCAATCCAACATCGCTGGTTGTTTTATTTATTCACACCAGAGGACGCTGTAGTAGTCCAGAGTTTAGTGTTGGGTTGTACATTTTTTGGTCCAAATTCGAGCCGAATGCCGATCTTCCCCAGTATTAAGTGGTAATATGGCGGAAGATAGAACCTAGTAGGGGCAGTGGTTCGCTACTCGGTTTACAATCGGAGGACATCGGAGTTGCTAAGCGCTCAAGGAGTGAGCGAGACAGCAGATCTGAAGACGGCGTTGGAGTGAGAGGTCAGAGGCGAGCCAACGACGTCACGGTAACCTTGAAATGTCACATGGTGTGACAAGTGCAAGTGCAGTTGCAGTAATATTGTTGTGGTGTGAGTGAAACGGAAAATATTGTGAGTACATTTAAATTTATTTACGGAAGTTACGCGAAATTGAACTTTCTATTTGAGGAAGAAAAAGGTTGGAAGTTATATGGACAATAATAATTTAGAAAATAATTATTATATAACATTTAGTAAAATTTGTAACACTTTTAATAGTTTTAAGAAAAGAGTTGATACGGAGTCTGATTTTTTATTTATTACGTTCAAACACTTGTAAAATTCTTAACTGTAAAACTGAATTTAGAGTAGTTTATAGTTTGAATTTTAATTTGTATAGTAATATGTCAGGAACATAAAATAATTTGCTGAGTTTGAACATTTAGGAACTTAGTACAATTATTTGCATTTGTATTTTTTACTTAAAAATTGGCCTTAGTATATTTTTATAGTTTTGACTTTTCAATTGAATAGTAATAAACCTACATAGAATAAATTGTTAAGTTTATAAATTTAGGGACATTTTCTTTATTTGTTTTAGAATATTTTTTATAAATTCGATTTTCAATTGTGTAGTAGTATACCGGGGACATATAATAATTTGCTAAGTTTAAAAATTTAGGAACTTAGTACAATTTAAAACTTATATTTTTTACTTTCAAATTGAACTTAGAATATTTTATAGTTTGAGTTTTCATTTGTGTACTAGTATATCGGTGACATAGAATAATTTACTAAGTATAAAGGTTTAGAGACTTAGTACAATTCTTGTTACTTTTAATTCTTTAAAATATAATTGTAATTTCTGTAATTAAATAAGATGGAAGGTTTATTGAATTGTCAAAGAGACAATTTTAATAGAATATCAAAGGCACAAATTAACTTTAAAAAATCTCCGAAAGACCGAATAACGGAGTCATATGTAGAAACTAAACTGGATAATATAGAACAGTTGTGGGTTGAGTTTCTCACTACACATCAGCAAATACTTAAAGATTATAAATAGGAAGATGTACAACGTACTTTTTATGTTAAAGATGAAATATATGACAAAACTGAAGAAATATTTTCTGATTATAAAAGCACACTTAAAAGATATTTAAAAAGTTTTAATGAAAATAAAATTAGTAGTGGTGATAAAGATTCTGGTTCTTCTAAAGCAGGCAATGGGTCCTCTTCTGCGGTAAAACTTCCGAAAATAATTATTCCGCAATTTTCAGGAAAATATACGGAGTGGTATTCCTTCAGGGATTTGTTTACTTCTTTGGTTCATTCTAATAATTCAATAGATGATGTACAGAAGTTACATTATTTAAAGGGGCATTTGACCGGAGAAGCGGAGCAATTAATTAGACATGTTCCGATTACTTCTGCAAACTATATACAGTGTTGGCAACAGTTAGAGAATAGATACAATAACAAACGATATTTGGCAAATTGTATTTTAAAAAGATTGTTTAGCCAAAGATCATTAGGTAATGAATCCGCATCAGTTTTAAAAGAATTACTAGACACTACAACTGATTGTATACACGCGTTAAAAAATTTGAATATAGATGTTAGCACATGGGATATTATTATAATACACATTATAAATTATAAACTAGATCAGGAAACACGCAAACAATGGGAATTGAAAATATCAGCTGAGAATTCAAATGAACTACCCACTTTCAATCAATTTTCAGAATTTCTTCAAAGTAGATTTCGGGCTTTAGAATGTATAGAACCAAAACAGCGATCTTCAATTCCTAGTAGCGGGTCTTATCCTAAAACTAAAACTTGTATGCACGTGGCTAAAATAAATTGTGAATTCTGTTCGGAAACGCATAAATTATGTTTCTGCAAAAAATTCGCAAAATTAGGTTATACTCACCGTTATGAATTTGTAGCTAAAAATAGTTTGTGTTTCAATTGTCTTGGAGGTAACCACTCTGCCAAGTTCTGCCAGAGTACTACTATTTGTAAAGTTTGTAAACGTAGGCATCACTCTCTCTTACATCCACAGAAAAGGGACCATTTAGAAATTTCAGGTTCTGGTAATTCAACAAATAAAGTCGAAAGTAAAGATAAAAAAGTAGATATAGATAGTGGGGAAACATCTAGTAATATAATTTCATGTTTTTCTGCTGGTCAAACGGCAGTTCATAGTCAAGTATTGCTTGCCACCGCACTCGTTCAAGCTGATACTCAAAACGGGGAGAGTCGGGTTATAAGGGCGTTACTGGATCAAGGTTCACAAGCATCCTTCATCACAGAAGCGACTGCTCAATATTTGGGGGTAAAGAAAATTCCAGTACAGGGAACGATATCTGGTCTAGAAGGAAATAAAAATGTAACTGCCAAATATATGGTCCAGCTGAAGATACGCTCACGCATCAAACCTGAAATAATTATCATGGTGCAAGCATATGTACTGAAAACAATTACTACTTTTCTACCAAATAAGAAAGTAGTTGAATTAGACTGGTTGGATTTAAATGAAATACAACTTGCAGATCCTCAATATCACACTCCAAACAAAATCCATATTTTGTTGGGAGCTAAGATATATGGACAGATTATTGAAGATGGGGTTAAAAGAGGACCTCATGGTACACTAGTGGCACAAGCTACGTCGCTAGGATGGATACTTTCTGGTACAATAAAGGAAGCATCATTTAGATCAGTAACTAATGTTACAGCCTTGCATTTATGTACGCATGAGAATGCTTACCTTAAAAAATTTTGGGAAATTGAAAGTGATCCTTATACTTTAAAACGAATCTTGACAGAAGAAGAAATACTCTGTGAACAACTATATAAAGAAACTACAAAACGAGACAGTGAGGGACGATATATTGTCAAACTCCCATTTAAGTCTGAAAATCTGCAATATATTAACGGAAACTCGAGAGATATAGCTACAAAACGATTGAAGAGATTAATGGTGAAATTAAATAGAGATGAGACACTGAAAGAAAAATATACAGAGATTATAAAAGAGTACTTACATCTAGAGCACATGGAAAGGATACCAGAAACAGAAAAAGAAAATAGATTAAGTTTCTACTTACCTCATCATGCAGTGATAAATAATGCCAAAGATACAACAAAGGTTCGCGTAGTATTCGATGCTTCTGCAAAAAATGAATATGGTGTATCATTAAACGAGTTATTAATGATAGGGCCAACACTTCAGCCAGAGTTGCGCCATTTAATCATGCGGTGGAGAATATATAAGATATGTTTAGCTGCTGATATCAACAAAATGTATCGGCAAATTAAGGTGTACGAACAAGATGCAGAATTTCAGCGAGTACTATGGAGAGATAATGAAAATGGAACAATTGAAGATTATAGATTAAAAAGACTTACCTTTGGTACGGCTGCTGCTCCTTATCTAGCTGTAAGGACACTGCAACAAGTTGCATTAGATGAAGGCGATAATTGTCCAAGTGTAGTTCAAAGAGTAAAAAACGACTTCTACATGGATAATCGCTGGACAGGCTGTAATACTATAAATAAAGGTATTATTATTTATGAAGAAATGAATCAGCTATTACAAAGAGGTGGATTTCAGCTGCAAAAGTGGATGACTAGCAATGAAGATTGGTTAATTAAAATAAATCAGGGAAAGGAACATGCACAGGAAGGGTTGAAGCTACAGTTAAATGAAGTAGTTAACCTTTTAGGACTTACCTGGAATCGTTCAGCAGATATCTTACAAAATTCGATGAATCTTCCTCCGGAATCTGAAACTGTAACAAAAATAAAGATTAAATCTGAAATATCAAAATTATTTGATCCGCTGGGTTGGGCAGCCCTAGCGTGATTATAGCAAAGGTATTAATTCAGAAGCTTTGGATCTTGGGAATAGATTGGGATGATGAAGTTCCAAATAATATAATTAATGAGTGGCATACTTACCGCACAGGCTTGTCAGAGCTAACAAAAATTAACATACCGAGATGGTTCGGAACTAAATTCACATCTTCACGAGTCGAGTTACATGGCTTCTCAGATGCGTCGAAGATAGCATATTCAGCAGCCGTTTATATACGATTAACAGACGAACATGGTAATATCCATGTCACTTTGGTTTCTGCTAAGACCAAAGTCGCGCCAATCAAACAAATTTCAGTCCCTAGATTGGAATTGTATGGTGCCGTATTGGTGACACGTCTTTTGGTCGAGGTAGCTGAAGTTTTAGGCATCCCTAAAAAAGACATTCGAGCCTGGACTGACTCTACGGTGGTTTTAGCGTGGCTTAATAGCCATCCAAGTAAATGGCAAACCTTTGTTGCCAATAGAGTGTCCGAGATCCTGTCAACTTTAGATTCTCAACAATGGGCACATATAACATCAGGACAGAATCCTGCCGATTGTGCGTCCCGAGGTGTTAGTCCATCAGATCTATGGCAAAATACAATGTGGTTTAACGGACCGGAGTTTTTACATAAACATGAGGTGCATTACAATAAACCAAAGGATATTGCAACACATTTAGAAGAAAGTAAAGTACACCTAACAGTCACTGAAACTACACTTTGGGATCGATACAATTCATTGACAAGATTAATTCGAGTAATATCATACTGTAAACGTTTTTTAAATCTACGTACCGGACAACAGCGACAGAGTACTACTTTTCTTTCAACACAGGAATTGGCGGGTGCTTTAAAAACTTGCATAAAAATTTGCCAAAAACAAAATTTCCATGAAGAAATAGCTCAGATTAATAAAAATATAGAGTACAGTACAGTTAAGGGTCCGCTGAAATCGTTAAATCCGTTTATTGATAGTTCTGGAGTTTTACGAGTAGGTGGGCGACTTGAAAAATCACAACTCAATTTAGATGCTAAACACCCTATATTATTGCCAAAAAATTCACCATTTACAAAACTTATTATTGCTGATGCGCATACGAAAACTTTGCATGGAGGACCACAACTTATGTTGTCCTTTATTGGGACTAAATATTATATTTTGAGTGCGAAATATTTAGTTAAAGCCTATGTTCGCAAGTGTGTTAAATGTATTCGCTACTCTGCAACTACTTCTACTCAATTAATGGGTCAATTACCTACAGCTAGAGTATCTCCAGGAAGACCCTTTCAGTGTAGTGGTGTTGACTATGCAGGTCCTGTGAATGTTAAAACTACAAAGGGTCGCGGTTATCATTCTACAAAAGGATATATTTGTCTATTCATATGTATGGCCACTAAGGCGATACATCTTGAGTTGGTTGGAGACCTTACCACACAAGGGTTTTTGGCGGCTTTTAGACGTTTTGTTGCTCGTAGAGGTTTATGTACAGATATTTGGAGCGATAATGGAACAAATTTTGTTGGCGCCTCGCGCGAATTACGAACTTTGTTCGTTTCTGAGAATAAAAATTTCAACAGAGGTAGCCGAAATTCTAGCCACACAAGGTACTACGTGGCATTTTATACCACCACGCTCTCCTAATTTTGGAGGGTTATGGGAAGCCGGGATAAAATCTACCAAATTTCATCTAAGGCGAATAGTTAGAGATTTAATTTTAACTTACGAGGAATTGTCCACAACTTTAGCACAAATCGAAGTGTGCTTAAATTCACGTCCACTATCCAGAATAGACTCAGAACAGGATACAATAAATGTCTTGACACCAGGGCATTTCCTCATCGGAGGACCATTACTAGCTCCTACAGATTACAACTTTGAAAGGTCCAACATATCTAATCTTCGTAGGTGGCAGTTGGTTCAAAGATTGACGCAAGATTTTTGGAGGCGTTGGTCTCAAGAATACCTTACACGGTTTCTTCATCGGTATAGGTGGTCACATCAAAAACCAGAACCTGACGTTGGGGATGTAGTTTTAGTAAAAGAAGACGACTTACCTCCTTGTCGATGGTTGCTCGGGAGAGTGGTTGCTAAACATCCAGGCATGGATAACATCACTCGGGTAGTTACTATTAGGAATCAGAATTCACTAATTAAACGCCCCACTTCAAAGTTATGTGTACTGCCTATTACAGAGTAAATAGTTATTTTTTTTATAGTGTTAGTGTTGATTTACTCATTTTTAGTTAATTAATTATTTAGTTTATTTTTTTTTAGCCCTACTATCTATAGTTTAGTTGTTTATAATATGTTATTGCCCTACATTTGTTATTACGTATCCATGGTGGGCGGCTCCAAGTGTGAAGGACAAATCATGTCCTTGGTGGGCGGAATGTATAAGTTTGTTATTTTATATAGAAACTTTAGTACTCGAGCTACATACTAGATGGCGCTGTGTTAAAAGTAGACGTCGATATGGTTTCGTTGTATTACTGTGTATATATGTACGCCATTTTGTAAAATAAACTCTTTTTTAAGTTCAGCAATCCAACATCGCTGGTTGTTTTATTTATTCACACCAGAGGACGCTGTAGTAGTCCAGAGTTTAGTGTTGGGTTGTACAGTGTTTTTTATTGCCCTAGATATAAGTAATTAGCATAAGCAGAATTTGTATATAAGTAAGATCATTTTTGTTAATAATAATTATGTGTAAATAAATCACACGCAACTTACAGTTGCAGTAGGGAAGGCCACCCGTGTGACGTCTATATAAAGAGCGCGGCCGCGCAGAGGTCCGCATTCCGCTGAACGACGCGCTAGCGATCGCACGTATGTGCTCGCTAGTCCCGCCGCCGTCTCGCTGTCTACCGCTCCCTCGAGCAACCCGCCGCGCGCGCGCACGTAGCGCAGTTACGTTCGCGCGTTCTTATTCTTATATTTCGCCGCGTGTTAGGTGCACCTAGCGTGGCCCGGGGCCTCCGTGTCCCGCGCAATCGTCGTACAATGAGTCTAGTACTCATTGTACGAGATTTCCTGTCGGGGACACCTAACTGATGAAGCTTGTAAATCAAGCCGTTGTGCCAGACTTTATCGAAAGCCTTAGCCACATCGAAAAATAGAACGCCTGTACCGCCTTTGGGGGACTTGGTGGCGAAGTACAGGGTGTTTTTGTGAATGTGCTCGTGATGCGGTGCTTGGTACTTGATGGACACATGAATGTTTGGCGCGGAAGCCAAACTGCTCAATTGATAAGCAGGCCTTTGGAGTATATAAACTCTTTTAGGCGGGGGAGGAGGAGTCGCTCGTACAGCTTGCTTATAGCCTTGAGGAGGCTGATAGGACGATAACTGGACGGGTCGGATTTATTTTTACCGGGCTTGGGGATGCCAATGACCACGGCTTCTTTCCAGCTGTCTGGAAATATGGCGTTGGACAGCACCGCGTTAAAAATAGTGACGAGCAATACTAAAAGTTGGGATGGCAGACTTTTGACTAACCTATTGGATATGCCGTCTGAGCCGGGTGATTTTTTGATAGGTAATTGTTTAACTAGCGTTTTGACCTCATCAAGCGTGACTGGTGAGATAGATTCGGTGGGCGGGGTGGACGCGATGCGTTCGACTTCGGTGTCTATCTTCTCGAGATGACCTGCCTCGACTGGGAGCGTGCTGGGGGAGCATTGGGCTTCTAAGTTGGACGCTAGACACTCAGCCTTGTCTTCGTCGAAGAAGGCTATAGTGTTGTCGGGTCGGACTAGCGGGGGCAGGTCGTTTGTCTGTTGGTCGGTTTTGAGAGATTTCGCTATGCGCCAGTACGCGGTGTGGCATGGCGTTATCTCTTCTAGGAGCTTGCCCCACCGGCCGTCCCGGATCTGCGCGATGTGCTCCTTAACGCTACGCTGTAAGGCTCGCAGGCGCACCCGGTTCGGTTCGGAGGGGTAGCGATCGTACGCTCTAGTGGCTGCGTTCTTATCGCTTATTAACCTCCTTACGTCATCGGGGAGCTGCCAGCGACGGTCGTCCGTCGCCGGTACCTCCCTGGAGCAGTCCTTGACTGCCGACTGCAGGTGGTTAGTAAGCGAGTCGATCGCAATGACAGTGTCCTCGGTGGACTCTATGACGTCGGGAATACGGGTTAGTATCGGTGTGTCGGTCGATTCGAGAGATTTCTCGAGTCGTTGCCAGTCTGTTATTGTTTTGGTTGGTAGTGGCGTGTCGGGCGGATGGCCCAGAAGGAGGGTTACCGGTCGATGGTCCGAGTTAAGCTCGGCATGGACTTCTGGGGAGCTCACCCGTAGGGTTACGTTCCTCAGCAGTGCCATGTCCAGTATGTCGGGTCGGTGGTTCACGTTATGGGGATAATGAGTAGGGCGGAGCGGGGCGATTATCTCGAATTCGAGAGAGTCGGCTAGTCTGTCTAGTTTGTGGCCGTTTGTCGTGGATACGTGGCAGTTCCAGCGGGTGTGTTTACAATTCAAATCGCCAGCCAGAATGGTGGCGCTGTTGATATCTAGGAGGGCGCGTAGGTCGCTTTCCAGCAGTAGTTTGCCGGGAGGCTGATAGACGGATGCCACGGCGAGCGGTCGGTGGCCGGTCATGCCGAGAAGACAGACGGAGGCCTCCATATGAGTGAGAGGCGGTGTTTGTAGCGGTATACAATGTAGGGACCGTTTATAGTATATGAGCGTACCGCCGCCTCTACAGGCGGTGCGGTCGTTCCTAACTATGTTGTAATTGGCGATTCTAGGATCGCGGACTGAACGTTTCAGTAGGGTCTCCTGCACGAGGAGAATATCGACGTGGTGGTCAGTGAGAAAGGAGGCGATTTCCTCCTTTTGTTTTTTTAATCCGAATGCGTTAAAAAACGCTATTCGAACGGACCGAGGCTTTTCTCTCTGAGCTCGAGTACCCATAATTACAGGTTAAAATTGAGGATGGCGGTAAGTACGCCGATGTGCTCGCAGACGGCTGCGAGCCTATTTTGGGGCGACTCCTTATACAGACGGAGTTTGGAGGCCATAAGGGCAATCTCAGTAGGGTCGATGGTGCTGGCTAAGCGAGCGATCAATGCGAAGTCTTGCGCGAGGGCGTTGCCGTTGACCTTAGGGGCCGCGGGCAGTGTTTTGGGGATAGGTTTGTGTACGGGGTTGGGCGGGGCCGATTGGGCGGGCGGGGCTTTCTCCTTGCTACCTTGCTTACAATTGCCGGGGGTTTAATCCAGGCATTGTTAGCAGGCAGAGGGGCGGGTAGGAGTGGCTCGGGTTGTGTTTGAGCCTTGGCGGGGGCACGTGCCGGAGCACGGTTGCCCTGGGTGTGGGTGGCCTTCTTTTGGGCGGGACGTGGGGCGCGTGAACAACCGCGGTAATTCGCGGTGTGACCCTCTGTGAGGCAGAGGGTGCAACTGGGGGGCGTGGGGGTATTGGGCCTACGGCCGCAATCTGCGGTGGCGTGATCGCCTAGGCACTTAACGCACCGTGGGCGAGCGAAGCAATTACGGGCAGAGTGCCCGTAGTTCTGACAACGGTGGCATTCTCCGGGGTAGGTAAGCTTACGAGGCGCCTCTACGGATAGAGAAGACAATTGGCAAACGCTCTTTATGTCAAAGATTGATTTGCCTTCTGGGGATAAGTCCAATATGACTAGAACAAGGATAGCGGCCTTGTTGCGTGAGCGCGACTGGTACATACGATGTACCTCGTGCTCTGGGTAATTTTGGGACTGAAGGTCCTCAAGGATGGAGTCTGTTGAGAGCTCCTTGGGTAAGCCACGTATTACAACGCGGAGCTTTTTCTCTTCCTCGAGAGCATAGGTGTGATAACCTATGTTTTTCTCTCGCAGGAAGGTGTTGAGACGACGATGGTCGTCAGATGATGGGACTGATACTTTGATCCCTAGTGAGGTAGCCTTAGCATGGCTGAAGTTGATATGCTTATTTTTAAGCATATTTGATACTGTGTTCCAGGCACTTTTGTCCTGGATAATGACGGGGGGGCGGGACTTTGGTCTCGGGGTGCGACTTGCGTGCACTCGGACCGGGGGCGATTTTAGCGGTACCGTCGTGGGCATGCTTTGTTTTGGTTGGCTGGGAGCCCTGGGTCTTCTTGGCACGCTTGTTGCCAACAACGATAAAATCGTCCTCGTCTGAGGAGACCGGGGGGATGGGAGAGGGGACGTCGCCGTCGCGGATGGCGTCGAGCTCCATACTAGGAGCGTCAAGCTCCGCGACGGAGTCGTCCTGCTCCATGGACGGAGAGGCGGGATCGGCCTGGTCGGCTTGGGTCGGGGGAAGCGGCGGGAGCCGTTGGGACTCGTCCTCGAATTCGTCAGTGTCAGTCTGAGTCATTGGGGACGCGGGGGGCGAGCTGTACACTAAGTGCACAGGCTTGGCGGCTTTGAATGATATAAAGGCATTTAAGATGCCGGGACACTTTTTTTCCAGGAACTGGAAGAACAGAGGCATATCGGCCTCTGATAAGGACATTTTTCATAGAATGGTATATACAAAGAAATAGAAATAACAATATAAAAATATTACACAAAGAATAGAAATAACAATATAAAAATGAGATGAGAGTACTTGGTTAGTTTACAGTTATTTAGAAGCTAAGTTCATACTGTCTCGACACCTCGTTGTTTATATTATAAAATGTTCAATCCGTTTAAAGTCAGTTCCAATAAAGAAATAGAAGCAAGCACATGTATTTTAATTCTTTGCAAAATAAATAGTGCAGAATCAAGCAATCGAAAACGGACCCTATTGTAAAGAACATATGGTCCTCGAGCCGCATCAAGTAAGCGATAACCGGCCGCTCCGAATACAATAGGCGCCCGCATTCCAGAGTCGACCTTTTTTTTCTATAGCTATTTATGCATAATAGCGATATATTATTGACGACGTAGTTGCAAGTGATAACAAACAAACGAAGTTATAATTACGGGGCTTAAAAACAAGATATTGAAAGGATTTTTAAAGTAAATTTTTATCAAGATGAGTACATCGGCTGCCCAACTTCTCAGCGTATTAGAAGAAACTGCAACTTTATTACAAAAGACTCAAATAAACTTAAAAAAATGTCCAAAGGCAAGATTAACTACGGGATACATACAAACAAGATTACAGTGCATTGAAGAGTATTGGCAAACGTTTAAATCTACACATCATGAATTAGTTAAATGCGTACCTAAAGAGAAACGCGCCGACACACCCTATTTTGTTAATGAGGAATATTTTATAATTGAAGATTTATACTTATGTTTACAAGGGGACTTGAGAGATATGTTGTCAGCGCCAACGTCTAGTACCTCAACTATTCAGACGCCTGAAATTCAGGTAAAGCTCCCTAGAATCCTTCTTCCTGAATTTACAGGAATTTATGAAGATTGGACTAGCTACCACGATTTATTTGTATCTCTAGTACACAACAATACGTCGTTAAGTATGGTTCAGAAATTGCACTATTTAAAGTCAAGTGTCACTGGTGAAGCAGAAGCCCTACTAAAACATGTGAAAGTAACCGAAAATAACTATGAACTAGCTTGGGATATTTTGAAGCAAAGGTACGGAAATAAAAGATTAATAGTGAACTCCCTATTAAAAAGATTAACCGGAGTTACCATGGCGTAACGCCTGGTAAATTGCTGTGTGTGGCACAATAAGCTGACACCGCTACCAGGAACAGCAAATTACCACGAATCGGCACCTAACACCAATTATTAATTGTTATATTTTTACAGTAGTCTTGTTCGATCATTAGACATAATTATACATTTTGTACCTTAAATAATTTCATTTGTTTTAATTAAATAAAATATATTTTTAAAAGGCAAATATCGCCCGCCGTAACATAAGTGGCGCAGTCGGTAGGATCGCGGCACTCTAGGACTTTGTAAATAGAAGTCCTCGCGCGAATAGACTCTTCGTGTGTTGAGAACTAGAGTGAACGGTGCTAATCGTAACTATCCGCGATATCATAATAAGAACTATAACGGCGGCATATTGAAGACTTGCGGGAATCCGGAAAATTGGAGACCTGTGATCGACGAGACCCGAAACGGAGATGCAGAAGATGCTGTGTTGGTGAGTACTCTATTACTTTCCAAGTACATCCTATGCTCTATTTCCTTTCGTATTTAATTATAAGTGAACTTTAATGTGTATCTGTCTATAGGCTCGTATCGCTATAGATTTCACAAGTCAATTTAAAATCAATTGAATCCTGTGTGTATACACGTATTAATAGTAATATAGTTATTATCATAAATATAAAATATTATTAAAATGGAGTTCGCAGCCGACTATAAGATGATTACTGACCTCATGCCCAAATACGATGGGAACCCTAAAAGATTAAACTTTTATTTAAGAGAAGTTGATAATTTAATGGGACTTATCCACCCAACAGCGGATGCAGGCTCTCTAGCTATAGTTTGTCTTATAAAAAGTCGCCTTAGTGGTGCGGCGATTGACGCGATAGCTTATGAGGAGTCATTAAACAGTTGGCCCGATATAAAACGCGTTCTACTAACACGTCTAGGAGAACCTAGGAACGAGATTCAAGTTATGCAAGAGCTCACACGTATCCGTCGGAATAAAAACGAGGATGCGGAATCCTTCGGTAAAAGGATTAGGGACCTTTTAGATACTCTGTATATGGTTGGGCAACACACCGACAAGTCGTACTATGAGAAAATGGCTATTGAGCAATATATCAGTCAATTGGACTTCCATATATCAATAGGCGTAAGAATTATGATGCCAGGTACATTGGAACTTGCAATAGTAACCGCACGACAGGAGGAGACGAAATCAGTTACTTATAAGAATAATTCTAGTTTTAATTCCCAAAACCAACAGCAAAAAGCTACAAAAATAGATAATTATAAACCTAATAATTTTCCACGTCAATTTCATGGTCAAGGACTCAACTCAGGACGAAGACGACCAGAGTTTCGGAAAAATCCTGAGATGTTTCAATTTGTTCTTCTATTAAGTTAGTGTTAGGGTAGTAATTGTTATGCTGTTCGTCATGAGGGGAATAATAATCTAACGGGTTGCAATAATACTGAGGTGTGTCGGACTTACCTTCGTACGGAGTGTAGAATAATTCCTCATATGCATATTGTGGAGGTGTCGGTTTGTTAACCGATCGCATAGTGACGTCAGATGTAAGTTGAGTCGGACTTACCTGTTGTTGTGGAACGTTCGGCTGTCTTTGATGGTTATTGTTACTCCTAAAGTTGCCTGAGTTTTGCTTAAAAGTACCGGGGGTTGGTCTATTCTTCCAGGGTAATAATGAATTAACTAACTGTTGCCGTTGTTCCGGGCTGAAATTATTTTGTTGAGGTACATATTGATTAAATGGCATTTGTCGTGAAAAATGTGGCTGCGTTGAAAAATTGAATGATGTACCTACTTGACCATGAAATTGACGTGGAAAATTATTAGGTTTATAATTATCTATTTTTGTAGCTTTTTGCTGTTGGTTTTGGGAATTAAAACTAGAATTATTCTTATAAGTAACTGATTTCGTCTCCTCCTGTCGTGCGGTTACTATTGCAAGTTCCAATGTACCTGGCATCATAATTCTTACGCCTATTGATATATGGAAGTCCAATTGACTGATATATTGCTCAATAGCCATTTTCTCATAGTACGATTTGTCGGTGTGTTGCCCAACCATATACAGAGTATCTAAAAGGTCCCTAATCCTTTTACCGAAGGATTCCGCATCCTCGTTTTTATTCCGACGGATACGTGTGAGCTCTTGCATAACTTGAATCTCGTTCCTAGGTTCTCCTAGACGTGTTAGTAGAACGCGTTTTATATCGGGCCAACTGTTTAATGACTCCTCATAAGCTATCGCGTCAATCGCCGCACCACTAAGGCGACTTTTTATAAGACAAACTATAGCTAGAGAGCCTGCATCCGCTGTTGGGTGGATAAGTCCCATTAAATTATCAACTTCTCTTAAATAAAAGTTTAATCTTTTAGGGTTCCCATCGTATTTGGGCATGAGGTCAGTAATCATCTTATAGTCGGCTGCGAACTCCATTTTAATAATATTTTATATTTATGATAATAACTATATTACTATTAATACGTGTATACACACAGGATTCAATTGATTTTAAATTGACTTGTGAAATCTATAGCGATACGAGCCTATAGACAGATACACATTAAAGTTCACTTATAATTAAATACGAAAGGAAATAGAGCATAGGATGTACTTGGAAAGTAATAGAGTACTCACCAACACAGCATCTTCTGCATCTCCGTTTCGGGTCTCGTCGATCACAGGTCTCCAATTTTCCGGATTCCCGCAAGTCTTCAATATGCCGCCGTTATAGTTCTTATTATGATATCGCGGATAGTTACGATTAGCACCGTTCACTCTAGTTCTCAACACACGAAGAGTCTATTCGCGCGAGGACTTCTATTTACAAAGTCCTAGAGTGCCGCGATCCTACCGACTGCGCCACTTATGTTACGGCGGGCGATATTTGCCTTTTAAAAATATATTTTATTTAATTAAAACAAATGAAATTATTTAAGGTACAAAATGTATAATTATGTCTAATGATCGAACAAGACTACTGTAAAAATATAACAATTAATAATTGGTGTTAGGTGCCGATTCGTGGTAATTTGCTGTTCCTGGTAGCGGTGTCAGCTTATTGTGCCACACACAGCAATTTACCAGGCGTTACGCCATGGTAACTCCGGTTAATCTTTTTAATAGGGAGTTCACTATTAATCTTTTATTTCCGTACCTTTGCTTCAAAATATCCCAAGCTAGTTCATAGTTATTTTCGGTTACTTTCACATGTTTTAGTAGGGCTTCTGCTTCACCAGTGACACTTGACTTTAAATAGTGCAATTTCTGAACCATACTTAACGACGTATTGTTGTGTACTAGAGATACAAACAAATCGTGGTAGCTAATCCAATCTTCATAAATTCCTGTAAATTCAGGAAGAAGGATTCTAGGGAGCTTTACCTGAATTTCAGGCGTCTGAATAGTTGAGGTACTAGACGTTGGCGCTGACAACATATCTCTCAAGTCCCCTTGTAAACATAAGTATAAATCTTCAATTATAAAATATTCCTCATTAACAAAATAGGGTGTGTCGGCGCGTTTCTCTTTAGGTACGCATTTAACTAATTCATGATGTGTAGATTTAAACGTTTGCCAATACTCTTCAATGCACTGTAATCTTGTTTGTATGTATCCCGTAGTTAATCTTGCCTTTGGACATTTTTTTAAGTTTATTTGAGTCTTTTGTAATAAAGTTGCAGTTTCTTCTAATACGCTGAGAAGTTGGGCAGCCGATGTACTCATCTTGATAAAAATTTACTTTAAAAATCCTTTCAATATCTTGTTTTTAAGCCCCGTAATTATAACTTCGTTTGTTTGTTATCACTTGCAACTACGTCGTCAATAATATATCGCTATTATGCATAAATAGCTATAGAAAAAAAAGGTCGACTCTGGAATGCGGGCGCCTATTGTATTCGGAGCGGCCGGTTATCGCTTACTTGATGCGGCTCGAGGACCATATGTTCTTTACAATAGGGTCCGTTTTCGATTGCTTGATTCTGCACTATTTATTTTGCAAAGAATTATAACAATTCCATTCATTCCACAACAGGTTATACTCCACACGAATTACTTTATGGACATACAGCGGCTAGAAACCCATTAGAACTCTACTATAACAAAGAGTTTTACCAAGACTTTGTACTTACACATAGGACAAATGCAGAAGCAGTGCAGCAGTCTGTGGCAGCCAATCTGTCTAAAAATAAAGAACAGGTAATAAACAAGCGAAACCAGGAAGCAGAGGAAATACGTCTGAAGGTAGGTGAAACCGTTTATAAGCAGGTGGCAAAAACAGCAAGAAACGACAAAACAAAACCAGTTTTTAAAGGCCCATATAAAATTATTCATTTACACCCTAACAATGTGGCTGAAATAATAGGTAACCACCCTAATTCCAAATCTATAAGAGTACATTTCAAGTTATTACGAAGACCCCACCTTGTTCCAGGACGATCATCTCCGGAGCCCTCATGCTCACATCAGCAACCACCGTGAAAATCACTCCCATCGATAACTCTAATAGTATACTTTTGCTAAAGCAGGGGTCAGTCCTTAGACAAATAGATACTTTTAACTTAGTATGTGCCTACAACATTAGTTATTTATATACAACTACATTAAAGCTGAGTTCTCTATATGCAAGTACCAAGTTTTATGATGATAAGATAATTCCAGGAGAGTTGCATAAATCGTATACAGATCAAATAGAGTATAAAATACAGATGATACAAAGCAAAATAATAGCTATTATACCCCATAGTAGAGTACGACGCGGAATTTTTAACGGATTAGGTTCTTTAGTAAAAACAGTTACAGGCAATCTAGATTACGATGATGCAGTAAAAATAGAGCAACAAATTTCTAATCTCAATAATAAAATACATTCTATACAAGAAAAATCTATTGTAATAGCTCAAAAGACTATTGCAGAATTTGCGAATCAATTAGATAAGATAAATCAAAATCAAAATAGGTTAAGTTTAATTATACAAAATATAACGCAGCATTCTAATATAGTATTTAGGCAGTTTAGTTTATTACAAGTTCATATACAAATAGATTTTAGTTTACAGTTAATATTAGATAAGCTAATGATCTTAGAAGACGCTATGGCATTTGCACAAATAGGTATCATGCACCCCAGTGTAATAAATACTAAAAACTTAATTATTGAAATGTTAGATATGAAACGTAAATATAGCTTCAATCCCGTGGCACCGATCTATCTAGAAAATATTCACGAAATAGAAAAGTCTATAGAGGTTAAAGCTTATAGTACAGAACAATCATTAAATTTCATTTTAGAAATACCCTCAGTAGAAACAGCTACCTATGACCTTATCCATATGTATTCTATTCCTAACAAAGACAACCTTACCATTATTCCCAAATCCAAATACCTAGTACTTGGAAAGGGAGAGTACACGTACATAGATGAAGATTGTCGCAGCATCACCGAAGACGTACACATCTGCAAGCAGTTGTTACTGAAATCCTTACAAGACGCTGGAGATTGTATCACAGCAACAATAGAACATAAAATCAACCACGAATCTTGTCCATACGCAAAAATGATGATAAAGAAGGGAAAGTTACAAAATATTAGTCCTAGTAGCTGGCTTCTTATCACCAACACTCAAGAGGTCCTGAAAGCAACATGTGGTACTGAAATAACGTATCACACCCTCAACGGAGTACATCTCATCGCAATCCCCAACGAGTGTTACGTGCAAGTTTTAAATAAAACTCTACAAACTCATAGCAATACTGTAACCATTGAAGACATCATTCCATTACCAAAGCAGGAGGCAATAAGAATAAATGAAATTCAAGCAAAAATACAACTAGAAGACATCTCCTTAGACAATATACATGAACTCATAAAAACAGCGCATTATATACAAGATGATGTGGATAATAATGAGACTTTCATATCACTAAAACCAAGTTGGACTACCATCGCCCTATACCTCCTTGGGTTAGGCTATTTGAGCTGGAAATTAATTACATATATAACTACCCGAAGGAAGAAGATGGACGCAGACCAGATTGCTAGACCATCCCCGCAGAAGAACAGCGAGACGCGGTTCTATCTAAAGGAGGGAGGAGTTACCATGGCGTAACGCCTGGTAAATTGCTGTGTGTGGCACAATAAGCTGACACCGCTACCAGGAACAGCAAATTACCACGAATCGGCACCTAACACCAATTATTAATTGTTATATTTTTACAGTAGTCTTGTTCGATCATTAGACATAATTATACAGCTTGTACCTTAAATAATTTCATTTGTTTTAATTAAATAAAATATATTTTTAAAAGGCAAATATCGCCCGCCGTAACATAAGTCCGGGCAAAGAAAAATTAGTACACCAACTGCAAATCAAATTAAATTACTGCTGGATACAACCACAGAATGTTTGAGTAGCTTGCAAAATTTAGACATACCTACCGACTCTTGGGATCCTTTAATTATATTTCTGATCGTACAGAAATTGGACTCAGAGTCGCATAAAGCTTGGGAGGAATATGCATATAAGCACAATTCAAACGACTTACCGTGCTGGAAAGACCTGAAATCATTTTTGGAGTCGAAATTTCGAACCTTAGAACTAACCACACCATTCACAAGTTCAACAATAATGACAAGAGAAAAGACAAAATCATATCATGCTTCTTCAGCACCAGTAAAAATATGCAAAATGTGTAATGGAACTCACACATTAACTAATTGTGAAGAATTCAAAACGCTTCAACCTAATGAAAGAAGTGAGTTCGTAAAGAAAAACAACTTATGCTTCAATTGTTTGGTCCCGGGACATTCTTCATGGAATTGCCGTTTGCAAATGTTCTGTCGTGTGTGCAAGCGTCGTCATCACTCATTGTTACATCTACCAAGAAGTCCCGTGCAACCGGATAATACAGAAATCCATCATAGTCACATCGAAGGAATAGAAGAAGACCCTGAAATAGGTAACGAAACAAATGTAGCAATATCATCACATTTTACAACGCGACGATCAACAGCCTTGCTGGCAACAGCATTGGTACAAGTAAAAGATATTACTGGTCAAGAAACAATATTGCGCGCTTTAATAGATCAAGGGTCGCAGGCAAATTTTATAAGCGAACGAGCAGCACAACAGCTTAAGTTAAAGAGAAAGTCAGCAAGAGGAACAGTCAGTGGAGTGGGAGATACAAGTACCACTATCAGTCAAATGATGGAAGTTGAATTGTGTTCAAGATATGACGTCAAATTCAAGCTCACATTAAACTTTTTTATCATGTCAAAACGACTGACGTCTAATTTGCCAACAAAACATATTGATTCACAAGTCTACTCACACATACAAAACCTCAACTTGGCTGACCCAAACTTCAATCACCCAGGGCGAATAGACATGTTGTTAGGTGTAGAAACATATGCACAAATAGTAATGCAGGATATTATCAAGGGTCCACCAGGATCTCCATGTGCCCAAAATACTAAACTCGGATGGATTCTCTTCGGTGAAGTAAATGAATTTTCTACATCGGAAGAAGTTATAACGATGCACCATCATATTGATTTCGACGATATGCTAAAGGTTCTATGGGAGATTGATCCTGATTCTAAGAATAAGTTAACGCAAGAGGAAGAAACCTGTGAAAGAATGTACAAAGAAACCTACTCTAGAAGTAATGAAGGAAGATATATTGTGGTTTTACCATTTAAAGATGAAACACCAAAATCATGTAACGGAAATACTAGAGATGTAGCTACGCGAAGATTATTTCATTTAGAAAAACGCTTCGAGAGAGAACCGTATTTAAAAACAGAATATATGAAGGTAATGCAAGAATATATTGATTTAAAGCACATGGAACAGGTACCAGTGGAAGAAATAGAAAATAGATCGACATATTTACCGCATCATGCTGTGATAAAGAATACGAGTGAGACCACAAAGACCAGAGTCGTTTTTGACGCCTCATGTAGAGGCACCAATAATATTTCTCTCAACGATGAATTACTGGTAGGACCTCAGTTACAAGAAGATATTCGGTACTTAATAATGAGATGGCGATTAAAAAAGGTGTGTTACGTGGCTGATATTGAAAAAATGTATCGCCAAATATTAGTTTCAAAAAAGAACGTCGACTACCAACGACTTTTATGGCGCAAGAGTACCGCGGATCCCATACAAGATTATCGTTTACTCCGTGTGACATTCGGTACTGCCTCAGCACCTTACCTTGCCGTTAAAACACTACATCAGTTGGCCGAAGACGAAGGTGCATGCTATCCACTCGCGGCTGAAACAATAAAACAAGATTTCTACATGGATGACTTAATGTCTGGACAGGATACTGTAACAGAAGCCGTGGAAGTGGCAAAGAACATTACTAGCATTCTTAGGAAGGGAGGTTTTAACTTACAAAAATGGTCTTCCAATAGTGCCGAGTTTCTGCAACAATTTCAGTCATCAGAGAGAAGTACACATATAAAACTAGATATGAAGGTACATGGAACAATAAGAGCATTAGGACTTACCTGGAACATGGGTGAAGATAAACTAGAGTATCACCATAATTTTCCATCGCCGCCTCCTTCAGCATCTGTAAAAATAACCAAAAGAAATATATTAGGAGAAATACAGCGGCTGTTTGATCCTCTCGGTTGGCTGGCTCCGGCGATGATACCTGCAAAAATTATTATTCAGAGATTGTGGATGGAAGGGGTCTCCTGGGATGATGAAGTGAACCCTGAAATACAAAAGGATTGGGTAAATATAAAACAAAGCTTTGTACATCTTAAGGATATTGAAATAGACCGTTGGGTACACACTACAAAGACAAATATGAACAGTGTAACTATACATGGATACTGTGATGCTTCTACAAAAGCATATGGAGCAGTAGCTTATCTAAGAGTTCTAAACGAAGACGGAAATATTAAAATAACTATCATTGCTGCCAAGGCTCGCGTTGCACCAGTTAAGCCAGTATCCCTGCCACGGCTTGAATTATGCGGCGCAGTTCTGTTATCTAAGTTGTTGAAACAGATCAGTGAAGCGACTCGTATACCTGCTAGTCAAATATATGCATGGACGGATTCCACTATAGTCTTGTCTTGGTTGCGAGGAGATCCGTCGCGTTGGCAAACTTTTGTAAGAAATAGAGTGGTCACCATTTTAGATAATATCGGTAACAAATGGTTTCATGTACAATCTTCGGATAATCCTGCAGACGTTGCTTCTAGGGGTATGTTGTTACCAGAGTTAAAAAATTTTGAGTTATGGTGGCAAGGGCCAGAGTGGCTGAAAGAAATAGAGAGATATAACATAAAGTTAAATAAATCAAATAATTTTACAACTGAACTGGAAAAGAGAGAAAACAAAGTAAATATTCATATCCAAACTACAGATGAAGGTGAACTGGAAATGTGGACTAGACATTTTAAAAATTTTGATACTGTAACTGAACTTTTAAAAGCAATTACAAATTGTAGAAGATTTTTAAATTTTAAAAAGGAAAATATAGATATCACTACAAAAATTACCAAATTAGAATTGGAAATCTCGTTACAAAAATGTATTCGTATAATACAAAGACAAACTTTTGAGGAAGAAATTTTAGATTTAAACCAGAAAAAATATGTTAAGAAGAGAAGCACTGTGAAGTCGTTGAATCCATTTATAGATTCCAATCATATACTCCGAGTGGGCGGCAGAATTAGACACTCAAACCTAGACAATGAAAGGAAGCACCCAATCATTTTAGACAACAAGAATCCTTTGACAACTTTGATTGTTGCCGACGCTCATATACAAACTCTTCATGGAGGAGTTCAACTGATGCTCAACTATATTAGATCGAGGTATTGGATTATAAAGGTGAAAAGATTAGTGAAATCTTACCTCCGTAAATGTTTGATTTGTGCCAAACAGAGTGCATTTTCAAGGCCACAGTTAATGGGAGACTTACCAAAAGAACGCGTGACTCCTGCGCGACCATTCTTACATAGTGGAGTTGACTTCGCAGGTCCCTATGATATTCTCATGTCTAAGGGACGAGGAGCCAAAACTAATAAAGGCTACATCGCCTTATTCATATGTATGGCCACCAAAGCCATACACTTAGAACTCGTTGGCGACTTAACATCTGAAGCTTTTATCGGAGCTTTTCGACGATTTGTTTCACGAAGAGGCAAATGCAGTGACATATGGAGTGACCAAGGACGCAATTTTGTAGGAGCAAACAAAGAACTTATAGAAAGCTGGAAACAGGCTACATTAGAATTTGAAACATCAATTGCAGAAACGTTACTGACAGAGGGCACACAATGGCATTTTATCCCAGCATATAGTCCCAATTTCGGGGGGGCTTGGGAATCAGGGATTAAGTCTCTGAAATATCACCTGAAACGTATACTGACCGCAAATAGAACATTTGAAGAAATGACCACCCTCTTATGCCAAATTGAGGCTTGCCTCAACTCTCGTCCGTTATGCCCAATTGACGACACTGATATAGATAATATGGAGGTGTTAACACCAGGACATTTTTTAATTGGCGAAGCACCGGTTACAGTTCCTTCGCCGAGTCTGAAGGATGTATCCATGAGTAACTTATCACGATGGCGTTTGACTCAAAAGTTACTGAATGATTTTTGGCATAGTTGGCAACAGGAGTACTTATCTAGGCTACAGCAACGCCCGAAGTGGTTAAAAAGAGTAAAGGAATTTGAAAAGGGTCAGATAGTGCTCATAAAGACTGATCATTTACCTCCGGGAAAATGGTCACTTGGACGCATTGTTGATAAACATCCAGGGCCAGACGATATCACCAGAGTATACAGTGTAAAAAGTGGAAATAATATTGTGAAACGGTCAATTAATAAGTTGTGTTTATTGCCTGTAGAAACTAAAGATTGACAATTAGGTAATTTTGGATAAAAAAAAAAAAAAAAAAAATTGTAGAAAATGTCATATTGTGCATGTAATGATGAGACTTTTGTTACTTAATAATATATATGTTTACTGTTCAATCAGATACAAGTCAGTTTATGTAATTTAAGGTATTTCATATTGTTTCGTTATAAAAAAAAGGGGATGATTGTTAATGTTTTAAAAAAGAATTATATAGGATATTAAAAGGTTTAGTGCCCTTTTAGTGGGCGGTATGGTTAGTTTACAGTTAGAAGCTAAGTTCATACTGTCTCGACACCTCGTTGTTTATATTATAAAATGTTCAAACCGTTTAAAGTTAGTTCCAATAAAGAAATAGAAGCAAGCACATGTATTTTAATTCTTTGCAAAATAAATAGTGCAGAATCAAGCAATCGAAAACGGACCCTATTGTAAAGAACAGTACTTAAGATAAGAACGGTCGTCGGCGGGTGCAGCCGACGGCGTCAGCGGGGGCCTCCCTGCCGGGTGAGGCAGGGGGGTGAGTGCCTATTGATATGTGACCCTATATGTAAGATCACTAATCTTATTGAGTGAAAAATGTATACCTAAGCGAACCTACTTGGTGGCGTCGGCGGCGGCTCGGATCGGCGCGTCGCGCATATGCGCGACGCGCCGATCCGAGCCGCCGCCGCTGCCACCAACACCCGCCGACGAGCCGCCGCCACCAACACCCGCCAACGCCTGCTGCCTGCCGCCCGCCGCCGACGCCACCAAGTAGGTTCGCTTAGGTACACATTTTTCACTCAATAAGATTAGTGATCTTACATATTAGGGTCACATATCAATAGGCACTCACCCCCCTGCCTCACCCGGCAGGGAGGCCCCCGCTGACACCGTCGGCTGCACCCGCCGACGACCGTCCTTATCTTAAGTACTGTCTATTGTTTTATTGTATTGTCTTGTTATTGTAGTGTTTTATATTATTATTTCTATTCTTATTCTATTCTTTTGTGTTAATTACCACTGTTTAAAAAATGTCCTTATCAGAGGCCGATATGCCTCTGTTCTTTCAGTTCCTGGAAAAAAAGTGTCCCGGCATCTTAAATGCCTTTATTTAAAGCCGCCAAGCCTGTGCACTTAGTGTACAGCTCGCCCCCCGCGTCCCCAATGACTCAGACTGACACTGACGAATTTGAGGACGACTCCCAACGGTTCCCGCCGCTTCCCCCAACCCAAGCCGACCAGGCCGCAGCAGCAGCATGGAGCAGGACGACTCCGTCGCGGAGCTTGACGCTCCTAGTATGGAGCTCGACGCCATCCGCGACGGCGACGTCCCCTCTCCCATCCCCCCGGTCTCCTCAGACGAGGACGATTTTATCGTTGTTGGCAACAAGCGTGCCAAGAAGACCCAGGGCTCCCAGCCAACCAAAACAAAGCATGCCCACGACGGTACCGCTAAAATCGCCCCCGGTCCGAGTGCACGCAAGTCGCACCCCGAGACCAAAGCCCCGCCCCCCGTCATCATCCAGGACAAAAGTGCCTGGAATACGGTGTCAAATATGCTTAAAAATAAGCACATCAACTTCAGCCATGCTAAGGCTACCACACTAGGGATCAAAGTCACAGTCCCATCATCTGACGACCATCGTCGTCTCACCACCTTCCTGCGAGAGAAAAACATAGGTTATCACACCTATGCTCTCGAGGAAGAGAAAAAGCTCCGCGTTGTAGTACGCGGCTTACCCAAGGAGCTCTCTACAGACTCCATCCTTGAGGACCTTTAGTCCCAAAATTACCCAGCGCACGAGGTACATCGTATGTACCAGTCGCGCTCACGCAACAAGGCCGCTATCCTTGTTCTAGTCATATTGGACTTATCCCCAGAAGGCAAATCAATCTTTGACATAAAGAGCGTTTGCCAATTGTCTTCTCTATCCGTAGAGGCGCCTCGTAAGCTTACCTACCCCGGAGAATGCCACCGTTGTCAGAACTACGGGCACTCTGCCCGTAATTGCTTCGCTCGCCCACGGTGCGTTAAGTGCCTAGGCGATCACGCCACCGCAGATTGCGGCCGTAGGCCCAATACCCCCACGCCCCCCAGTTGCACCCTCTGCCTCACAGAGGGTCACACCGCGAATTACCGCGGTTGTTCACGCGCCCCACGTCCCGCCCAAAAGAAGGCCACCCACACCCAGGGCAACCGTGCTCCGGCACGTGCCCCCGCCAAGGCTCAAACACAACCCGAGCCACTCCTACCCGCCCCTCTGCCTGCTAACAATGCCTGGATTAAACCCCCGGCAATTGTAAGCAAGGTAGCAAGGAGAAAGCCCCGCCCGCCCAATCGGCCCCCCCCCTGCCCAAACACAAACCCGGCCCCAAAACACAGCCCGCGGCCCCCAAGGCCAACGGCAGCGCCCTCGCGCAGGACGTCGCATTGGTCGCTCGCTTAGCCAGCACCATCGACCCTAACGAGATTGCCCTTCTGGCCTCCAAGCTCCGCCTGTATAAGGAGTCGCCCCAAAATAGGCTCGCAGCCGGCTGCGAGCACATCGGCGTACTTACCGCCATCCTCAATTTTAACCTGTAATTATGGGTACTCGAGCTCAGAGAGAAAAGCCTCGGTCCGTTCGAATAGCGTTTTTTAACGCATTCGGATTAAAAAAACAAAAGGAGGAAATCGCCTCCTTTCTCACTGACCACCACGTCGATATTCTCCTCGTGCAGGAGACCCTACTGAAACGTTCAGTCCGCGATCCTAGAATCGCCAATTACAACATAGTTAGGAACGACCGCACCGCCTGTAGAGGCGGCGGTACGCTCATATACTATAAACGGTCCCTACATTGTATACCGCTACAAACACCGCCTCTCACTCATATGGAGGCCTCCGTCTGTCTTCTCGGCATGACCGGCCACCGACCGCTCGCCGTGGCATCCGTCTATCAGCCTCCCGGCAAACTACTGCTGGAAAGCGACCTACGCGCCCTCCTAGATATCAACAGCGCCACCATTCTGGCTGGCGATTTGAATTGTAAACACACCCGCTGGAACTGCCACGTATCCACGACAAACGGCCACAAACTAGACAGACTAGCCGACTCTCTCGAATTCGAGATAATCGCCCCGCTCCGCCCTACTCATTATCCCCATAACGTGAACCACCGACCCGACATACTGGACATGGCACTGCTGAGGAACGTAACCCTACGGGTGAGCTCCCCAGAAGTCCATGCCGAGCTTAACTCGGACCATCGACCGGTAACCCTCCTTCGGGGCCCTCCGCCCGACACGCCACTACCAACCAAAACAATAACAGACTGGCAACGACTCGAGAAATCTCTCGAATCGACCGACACACCGATACTAACCCGTATTCCCGACGTCATAGAGTCCACCGAGGACACTTTCATTGCGATCGACTCGCTTACTAACCACCTGCAGTCGGCAGTCAAGGACTGCTCCAGGGAGGTACCGGCGACGGACGACCGTCGCTGGCAGCTCCCCGATGACGTAAGGAGGTTAATAAGCGATAAGAACGCAGCCACTAGAGCGTACGATCGCTACCCCTCCGAACCGAACCGGGTGCGCCTGCGAGCCTTACAGCGTAGCGTTAAGGAGCACATCGCGCAGATCCGGGACGGCCGGTGGGGCAAGCTCCTAGAAGAGATAACGCCATGCCACACCGCGTACTGGCGCATAGCGAAATCTCTCAAAACCGACCAACAGACAAACGACATGCCTCCGCTAGTCCGACCCGACAACACTATAGCCTTCTTCGACGAAGACAAGGCTGAGTGTCTAGCGTCCAACTTAGAAGCCCAATGCTCCCCCAGCACGCTCCCAGTCGAGGCAGGTCATCTTGAGAAGATAGACACCGAAGTCGAACGCATCGCGTCCACCCCGCCCGCCGAATCCCTCTCACCAGTCACGCTTGATGAGGTCAAAACGCTAGTTAAACAACTACCTATCAAAAAATCACCCGGCTCAGACGGCATATCCAATAGGTTAGTCAAAAGTCTGCCATCCCAACTTTTAGTATTACTCGTCGCTATTTTTAACGCGGCGCTGTCCAACGCTATATTTCCAGACAGCTGGAAAGAAGCCGTGGTCATTGGCATCCCCAAGCCCGGTAAAAATAAATCCGACCCGTCCAGTTATCGTCCTATCAGCCTCCTCAAGGCTATAGGCAAGCTGTACGAGCGACTCCTCCTCGCCCGCCTAAAGGAGTTTATATACTCCAAAGGCCTGCTCATCAACGAGCAGTTTGGCTTCCGAGCCAAACACTCATGCGTCCATCAAGTGCACCGCATCATGGAGCACATTCACAAAAACACCCTGTACTTACTGCCACCAAGTCCCCCAAAGGCGGTACAGGCGTCCTATTTTTCGATGTGGCTAAGGCTTTCGATAAAGTCTGGCACAACGGCTTGATTTACAAGCTTAATCAGTTAGGTGTCCCCGACAGGCTAGTACTCATTGTACGAGATTTCCTGTCGAATCGCTCTTATCGCTACCGTATAAACGGAGCGTTATCCGACCCGCACCCCATACGAGCCGGCGTCCCTCAGGGCGCCGTCCTCTCTCCGATGCTCTACTCGTTGTACACCAACGACATCCCTAAATTCTCCGACTTAAAAGTCTAAATATCGCTGTTTGCCGATGACACGGCTCTCTTTACATCCGCCAAGTCCCGTGCGACAATAGCCAGACGGCTTCAGAAAGCCGTAACGATACTGGGCGAATGGTTCCGTCGGTGACGCATAGAAGTCAATCCCGAAAAAAGTGCAGCAGTGTACTTTAGCAGGGAATTCGACTCTATGAATCACCCGATCGAACTGTTCGGCCAAAGCATCCGGTCGAAAACGAAATACCTCGGCGTCACCCTAGATAGGAAACTAACGTTTCGTCCTCACATCAAGCGTGTCCGCGACCGAGCCGCCTTTATACTAGGGCGACTCTATCCTTTTATTAACAAGCACAGTAAAATGTCGCTTCGCAACAAGCTGACATTATACAAGGCTTGCATCCGTCCCATCATGACTTACGCTAGTCCCGTATTCGCCCACATACCCTACTGTTTAATCAACAGACTACAGATCATACAGAATAGGTTTCTGCGTCGAGCCACCGGTGCACCGTGGTTCGTTCTGTTATACCCGAGCCCAGTACAGAGAAAATGCTGAGCCTGAATAATTATCGCTTAACATCGTTATATAAAAACAGTTTAGACTGTTAGTCAAATCAGTCCGCGTCGATAACTCATTTCACTTGCACCTACATAGCTTGGGATAAGTTTGTTAATATAATAACTTGTGAAACCACATTTTCGAAATAAACTATCTGAAATCAAGTGACTTTTGTGTTGTGTTTTAAAAAGGTTTTTTTTTTTTAAAAACCCAAACGGGGTCTGCCGCCTAACATTGGTGTCAGAAGTGGGATGCTGTGAAAAGATCTCAGGCAGAGATTCACAGCATCAATCGGACTGATACCCCGTAACGAATTTGGCCGACTGTTAGTCTCCACCCCTCGTGTGTGAGCCAGCGCCCCGCAACCACGTCACCCGGGTCGACAGTAAGCCTCAGATCATAAAATCTGAGCCTGCACCCCAACGCTTCAGAAGTTCAGCACTACACCCTGTTTACCAAGACCTGGGACCACATCGATCACCGGCTGCCAGGTCCATTGCAACATCGTGCTCGTATACCCAGAGCCATACAACACCACGTGTGACGGACTCCACGTGTCACCAGATCAGAAGATATGATAATCATCATAACCCTCCTGTAAGTGCTTTGTGATACTATTATGTCTATATCAGTGAAGTGCCAGTTTAGTGATAATCTCGTAATTCAAACCGAACATTACTATTATTAATACTAGATTCTATATAACTGAAACATTTATCTAATATAACCTTATAAAATGGCCACTAAATCGGAGGCCAGTGAGAAAGCAGAGAGGGTGACACTGAGCGTATTAACGAAATTCATAAAGGCCTAAAGCGGCGATCGTGAGTCCCTCCCTGCTTTCCTCACAAATTGTGAGAGTGCAATTTCTTTAGCTGCCCCTGAGCAACAGAATATATTATGCAAGTATATAATATCACAATTAGAAAGCAAAGCCCAAACGGCTTGTAGTCTTAAGACATTTAAAAACTGGTTAGAATTGAAAGATTTCTTAAGGGTCACGTTCGGCGAGAAAAAGCACTCCACACATTTACTAATCGAACTCCAGGGTTGTAAACAATTACCATCTGAGACTGTAACTCAGTACTCTCTCCGAATCGAAGCCTGTTTAACAAAAATTCAATCGGACATATACTATTCCTGTACTAACAACGACGAGTTACCTGGTAGAGTGGCTGCTATGGAAGAATTAACTTTAAATACATTTATGCTAGGTCTTAATCCTAACTTTAGTTACATTGTGCGGTGTAGGAATCCCAAAACTCTAGGTAAGGCGATTATGCAAGCTACGGAGGAAGAGAAATTATATAATTTAACAAGAGCATTCAACAAAACGCCTAAATATTGCTCTCATTGTAAAAAACAAGGTCATGTAGTTTCAGAGTGCTATTTCAAAAATAGGGATACCAGGATATCCCCATCTTACAAAACTCATCACGTTAATAATTCAAATAGCTATAATTTACCTAAACCTATTTCATGTGCATATTGTAAACATATAGGCCACAGCATTAATGAATGTCGCAAGAGACAGTACAATATGCAGCGTCGCCAGAATGAAGACCAAACGCAACGCGATACGGATTCCCAGGCAGGTGTCAGGCACTATCCTGGACCCGCGCGTGGGAATGTGTCCGGTAACACAAATGCAGTTAATTATTGCGAAATCGATAACGAAAATACTTCAAGTGAAAATTTAAACTAAAATGGACTTCGGTTCCGTGCCGATCGAATTCCTATCATAGCAAGGGCACTACTAAATCTTATACTATATCTCAAAAACCACTGAATCTTACAAATACTAAATCTTTTACTACATCTAAAAAACCACTGAATCTTACAAATACTAAATCTTTTACTACATCTAAAAAACCACTGAATCTTACAAATACTAAATCTTTTACTACATCTAAAAAACCACTGAATCTTACAAATACTAAATCTTTTACTACATCTCAAAAACCACTGAATCTTACAAATACTAAACCTTTTACTACATCTCAAAAACCACTGAATCTTACAAATACTAAATCTTTTACTACATCTCAAAAACCACTGAATCCTATCAATACTAAATTTTTTACTACACCTCGAAACCCACTGAATCTTATAAATACTAAATCTTTTACTAAAACCCAAAACTCACAGAATCTTATGAACGCTGAACCTTATACAAAATCCTATACCAAATCTCAAGAACCGCTGAATCTTACATACACTGAATCCCATACGAAATCTCATTACAAATCTGAAAAACCACTGAATCCTACGAATTCTAAACTTTGTAAAAATTCATATACTACGCGTCGCTCTGAATCTTATACTAATCCCCAAATATCATCGAATCGTACACGAACCTACGCTGAAATCTGTGCCAATTCACACTCATTAAAATTACCAAATCCTCTGACTAATACATCTTACACAAAACCTTCTACCATATCTGAATCTTATTTAAATAAAGAAAGTACCAAATCTTGCACTGACCTCACCAATAGACTGAGTAAAACTCAAAATCTAATAAATAAAAACCCTATAACTATTTCCGAGATTACAAGGCCACAAAACTTAACTAATATGGACTCGCTTAAACAAATTTGTAATACTAAATCTCACGAATATTCCGATGAAACTAAACCAATACCCATGTACGAAATAATTATTAATAAAATAACCTTGCCTCATACTTATTTACAATCAACTTATTCTGATAAACCTTTATGTTTCCTCATCGACACCGGTGCGAGTGTCAGTATTATCAAACAATCAAGCCTAAATAAGCAACCTGAACTTTCACGCGAAATTATAAAATTAAAAGGTATAAATTACACTGAATCCTATTGTAAAACTCTAGGCACATTTCAAATGGATTTTATTTTAACCGATTCCCTTAGTATTACCTACAAATTACATGTAATAAAAAATGATATAAACCTGGAATATGACGGTATTATCGGCAGTGATTTTCTAGGATATTACAAGGTCAATATTGATTACTATTCTAACTCTATGTGTTTACGAGAACAAATACTACCTATTAATTTCAAACAACCGAGCTATATTATACCGGCGCGAAGCGAAGCCGTGATTGAATGCACTGTATCAAATGACTCATCACAGTTACCAAATCTACGTGAAGCTCTCGTACTAGACCATACTATTTCGGAAGGTGTCTATGTTTCTAATTGTATAGTAACACTTAAACTTAACAATCGCGTAAATGTCTCCATTTTAAATACCACTGAATCTGACATCCAAATAAAAAACTACTCTGTTTCCCTTACTCCATTAGACGAAACTCTATCTAAACCTCTAGAATCATCTACAAATATCTACAACATACAGACATCTGACATCACCTACTCTGATAGGATAGATAAAGTACTAAGTCAGATTAGACACACTCATTTAAATTCCGAAGAAAAAGATATTTTACTCGATTGCTGCGCACAATACGCAGACATATTTTACCTCGATAAACTAACCGCAACTAATGCCTTAAAACATTCTATTAATACTGGGAATGCTCCCCCTATTCATGTTAAAGCTTACCGCTTCCCCGAATGCCACAAGGACGAGGTAGAAACTCAAATAAAAAAAATGTTAGAACAAAATATCATTAAACCATCGGTTTCCCCTTGGAATGCCCCTGTCTGGTTTGTCTCAAAAAAGATAGATGCCTCTGGAAAACGTAAATGGCGAATTGTAATCGATTACAGACGTCTAAATGACGTCACTGTCAATGAAATATATCCAATTCCTCTTATAACTGACATATTAGATCAACTTGGTCATTCTAAATATTTTACAACGCTAGATCTCGCGAGTGGATTTCATCAGATATTTTTAAATCCTGAAGATGCCGAAAAAACAGGTTTTACAGTAACCACTAACAAAACGTCCGGACATTTTGAATTTAACCGAATGCCCTTCGGGTTGAAAAACGCACCCAGTACCTTCCAACGGCTTATGAATACCGTCCTTTCTGGCCTTCAAGGTCTACACTGTTATATCTATTTAGACGACTGTATCTTATATAGTTTTGACCTCGAGTCACATATACAAAAATTAAAGTTAGTCTTCGACAGATTCCGTCAATTTAATTTGAAATTACAGCCCGATAAATGCGAGTTTTTACGCCGCGAAGTTTCATATTTGGGTCATATCATCACCGATAAAGGTATCTCTCGAATCCCGATAAAGTCAAGGCTGTCACTACTTATCCAACCCCTAAAAATCCTAAGGAGATTAAATCATTCCTTGGCCTAGTCGGTTATTATCGACGTTTTATAGAAAATTTCTCGAAAATCACTAAACCTCTTACTCTATTATTGAAAAAAGATGTCGAATTTCACTGGACTACAGAACAAGAACAAGCTTTCAATCTATTAAAAGAAAAACTCACTTCCGCACCCTTGCTCCAGTATCCTAATTTTAATGAGCCATTTATATTGACGACTGATTCATCCAACTATGCCGTAGGAGCGGTTCTATCCCAAGGGATCGTAGGTCAGGATAAACCCATTGCTTACGCTTCCCGTACTTTAAACAAAGCGGAAGGAAACTACTCCACACGGAGAAAGAACTTCTTGCCATTATATTCGGTGTGAAGACATTCCGCCCCTATCTATATGGACATAAGTTCAAGGTCATTACAGACCATCGACCACTAGTGTGGTTATTTAATGTTAAAGACCCTGGCAGTAGACTAATTCGCTGGCGTCTCAAATTAGAAGAATACGATTACGAAATTATATATAAACAGGGCCGCCTAAATTCCAATGCCGATGCACTGTCTCGAATTCCTATGCACGCGCTGAATTCTGCAAATAAATTACACAAAGATACTTACGAAAAATATTTTAAACTACAATTTACAAATTCTACTTCCAATAATACTGAAATCGAAGAACGCTCCGAAAGTCTACATTCTTCTAAACTAAATTTAATTGCATGTCCCACATCTTTAGATTTTGATAATTCGATGCCATACTGTCGACAAATATTATCTCAAATAGAGAACAGCGATGACGTGTTAGCAGCTGAACGCGAAGTTCACACGGTGCACTCGATTAAATATAATAATAAAACGTACTATTTCTTATATACAAAAGTTCATCATTATGAGGAAACTCCTTATCGCATTATTTATAATTTATTAATGAAACTTAGAGACGAAATTTTATGCGAAAATATCGGTGCCACTGAACTTGCTATATCAGATTTCACTGAACCTTTTTCTAAACTATCTTATACTAAAATCTATAATATATAAAGCTTCTATAATATAATTGCATTCGTGTTTCATAATACCAACTTAAAAATACATATATATAAAAACACGCTCATATACCCATCTCCGCCCGAAATCTCCAAAATCCTCCAAGAGAATCATGGTACTCCTATTGCTGGGCACCCCGGCATTAAAAGAATGCTAAATCGTATAAAAAACAAATATTACTGGAAATCAATGCGATCTGACATAGAACAATTTGTAAAATCTTGCCAAGTCTGTCAACTAAATAAGCCTTTGAGATGCAGTAATAAGGTTCCAATGGAAATAACATCCACTAGTACCAAACCCTTCGAGAGACTCGCCCTCGATATAGTAGGAACTCTACCCGAATCCGGTATCCAAAAATTTAAATACATACTAACTTTACAAGACGACTTAACTAAATTCTCTAGTGCTTATCCCATGATTACCTCCACTACAGAAGAAATTGCTGGTAACCTTGTACATTTTATGTCCCTCTTCGGATTCCCCAAAACTATTTTAACCGATCAAGGCACTCCCTTTACATCTGAACTATTCAAACAAGTTACCAATATTTGTAAAATAAAATCTATATTTTCCACACCGTATCATCCCCAAACAAATGGTGCCCTTGAACGTAGCCATGCTACACTGAAAGAATACTTAAAGTCTTTCGTTGACGAAAACCAAAATGATTGGCACTGCTATTTATTCACAGCTATACTAGCTTATAATACCAGTCCCCATACAACGACTCAATTTACACCATTCGAACTACTCTACGGACACAAACCTTCAATACCAAGTTCGTTATACGAAACCAACGATAATAATACATATCAGGAGTATATAAGAGCCCTCCAATATCGCATGAAACTATCTCGAAAAAAGGCTATAGAATATATAGAGGGAAGTAAACTATCTTCGAAAAATTATTATGACAGATCATCCCGAATTACTAATTATAAAATCGGAGATATGGTATACCTAAAACACCATCATCGCCTACGCAAGGCCCTATCACCAATATGGAAGGGCCCTTACAAAATAATTAAACTAAACGGCAGTCACAACGTGACGTTATCAGTAGAGCGTAGATACATAAAGTACCATGTAAATGAAATCAAACCGGCTCATCCTTAAAGTAACAAATTCTTCTTTATTATTTCAGGCTGTGGCCTCCAATTTGCCACACAGAAGCGGTAATAAACCCAATCATTCATAGTCCAGGAATATACTTCGATGCACAGAATCCAGTTTATTTTTATAATGACTATTGGAAAATAATAACCCACGTAGACATAGTATCCATTCAACCTCGTCTAAAATAATTAACTAAATATGTAGACGACACATTTAATGTGTGTATACGAGCACAGCTCTTTAAACCTTAAATCGTAGATTGTAACGATATACTGAACCCCGTTAAAGTTTTATTGAGATCAAATGCTATTAAATTTCAATCCTTATCGCATATTGTATCTACTAATTCATCAATCAGAATAAACAAGTGGTCACTTGAGTTCGGCGGCGAAATTCTTAAATTCTTTTTCGGTACTCTGGATGCTGACGACGCTAGAAAGTATGATGCCGCGATCTCAACATGTCAACAAGACGAGACACAAATACTCAATCTCATGAAAGATAACATACACGTTGTCCAATCGTCAATAAATGCTTTCAATTCATCTATATATAAACTCAATGATAACGAAGAAAAGCTAAATCATCAAATAAATTTAATGAACAGCATGTTCTCAAATTACTCTAATTATAATAATGCACTCGAAAACGTATTTAGATTGAATAGCTACATTAATATAATCGAAAGCTCTCTATTAACATTATCAAATATCCTTGATTCTATTCTTAATTCTATCCTATTTTCTAAAATTAATATTCTACATCCTTCTGTAATAAGTCCCATGAACTTATTAACAGAATTGGAAAAACACTCCGGTTCCATAAATAAAAAATTAGATTTCTAACTAATATTAATTTAGAATCTATTCGTCATAATCACATAAATTAGATAACTTAGAAAAGGAAATCAATAAAATACAAGATCAACTCTCTCATTAACATTATCAAATCTCCTTGATTCTATTTTATAAATGCATCCCATTTTCTAAAATTAATATTCTACATCCTTCTGTAATAAGTCCCTACCAAACTTATTAACTGTAACGGATGAAAACTGAGTTACAGTTCCATAAATAAAAAATTAGATTGTAATAACTTAACATAATAATATTCACACAATAGTCGACATATCTAAACTAATTTTCTACAATATATAATCCAACAAAATCGACTACTTACTGATGTAAACTTAAAATTGCCTCTTATCTCTAATTATAAATGTAATATAATGCACACATAGATATATGGCAAAATATTAATAATATCAACATTTGCTTTAATTCAACCTACTAAATCATATTTAGCCGTAACGAAATTAAAGACTGAGTTACAGTTCTTTCGATGACATAAATAATTGTGTCGCCTTTTGTAAAACTATATTTCATATTAACGCCTAGTTCCACATTTTCTACAATATATAATCAATTTTGAATTTATTTATTTTTTATTACATTAAACGATTGTTGTAAAAGTGACATATTCAATGACTCCGTGCATCTATTATCACCGATCTCTCTAACTAATATTAATTTAGAATCTCTTCGTCATGCCTCACATAAATTAGATAACTTAGAAAAGGAAATCAATAAAATACAAGATCAACCTCACATAATTAAATATGGCTCTTATTACTCAACCTTTACATATATTTTAATTGTAACAATGTTTTTCTCCTGTATTTATAAATTATTTCGTTTTTATAAAAATAAAAGAAATCAACAACGTGCATCAGATAATTGTTGCATACAAATATTTAATCATTGTTGTACTCAAACTATTGATTCTAAATCAAATCAAAGCATAGAATTGAATGAAATGTCAAACGACCAGTTATCTATAAGGTCTGCACCAGATTATCAGAGCTATCAAAGAGGTATCCTCACTACACGCAAGGCAGCCTCTAGCAGAAATATTCTTAACAATTAAGTTTAATATATTTTAAGTTCAATATTGAATTAAGTTTAGATATGTAATGTTTAAAGAATTTTATAATTAAATATTAGTTTGTATTTTTAATACTTGTTCTAGAATACTATCTATAAGAATTGACTCTGTCTATAGTTTTAATAACCATTATTTTGTATAACTCATTTTAACATTCTTTATTGTTTTGTAATTTCGTTATATAACATTATCCTTATTGATGACTTACTTTATAATTAATGATTATCCATATTTTGTAAAACAAATTTATCCCATTTCGTCTTTAACTTCGATCATCTCAAGAGATGACCTTCGTCTTAAGGAGGGAGGTGTTATGCCCGAGCCCAGTACAAAGAAAATGCTGAGCCTGAATAATTCCTTTATTTACATCGTTATATAAAAACAGTTTAGATAGTTAGTAACATTAGTCCGCGTCGATAACTCATTTCACTTGCACCTACATAGTTTGGGATAAGTTTGTTAATATAATAACTTGTGAAACCACATTTTCGAAATAAACTATCTGAAATCAAGTGACTTTTGTGATGTGTTTTAAAAAGGTTTTTTTTTTAAACCCAAACGGGGTCAGCCGCCTAACAGTTCGTCACATGGTTACTTGATCTCTTTGGTGAATTTTATGTATGTATATCTATATAGTTACAGCTTACATCATTAGGAGGGCTTGCTAGCATCATTATCATTAATAAAAACAGTATAAAATAAAGTCACCGTCACTGGCCATCCCTATGTATGCTTAAAATTTTAAAACTACGCTATACTAACAGATTATGAAGCGTTTTTTAATAGATAGAGTGATACTAGAGGATCGGAGATCGATATTACGACGGCCTGAGCCGAGGTTCGAACCCCTAGCGGTGCCCTCAGATTAAAATCGTATCCATCAGGCGGGTTTAGAATACCATCTGCACTTGCCTCCTGGTCCAGTGACTAGACAGCTGCGGCCAACAGCATTAGAGTAGTCCGAAAAAAAAAGGATGGTTTATATATAAAATACATGTACACCCAGGCGATGCCGGGGCGAGTAGCTAGTATTTTATAAAAAAAATATACGAGAATATTGGTTTTTTGACAACCCTAGCTATGAGCTATAAAAAAGCTTTACATATGCAACAGTACCGGACTTTGTATGGGAAAATTACCATTATAGAACGATGGGAAGATATGATTGATTACGAGACAGCAGTTGCTGCGTCCGCAACTTTGTTCGTGTTTTGACAATTGAATAAACCAATATCCCTTGAGGGAAAGGGGGTTATTATGAAATATTAATTTTATATTCAGTTTATAAACAATTAGCACTGTGTTTGAAATTTCAAATTGTTACGTAACACAATTTTTTTGACCATAATTTCATGAGTTTAATAAAAACAGTCTGCCAATAGAAAAGAACGCAAGAACTAAGAAAGAGAAAGAACCAAATGTGTACTGTTTTTAAACTATTGAGCAATGAGTTAAAAGGTTTTCTTGCTTGGACACCTTCAACAAACACACTGACAGATGGAGATTAACCAGATTCATTGATATTACTAGGAACAGACATATTTTATTTTGGTTTGTTTTGTTTAGTAACAGGTTGACCTCCATTCGGTTATCTCGGAAAACCGTTTTACTCGTGGTAAATTTACCATGGGCTTATTATATTGACTATATGCTCATTCTGTTATCCTCCATTGGTGCCCCGCTTGAGTATACCGTTAGCACAGACGGATGTACCATTCCAAAATCGTTACTAATAGCAATGTACCATGTCAGGTCGACCTCCTTGTGGTTCCTCCTGGAAACCATTGTGACAAATTCTTGGTCAATTTGTCACGATGTGCTAACTGACCTGACCTCATGCTCATCTTATCATCCTCCACTGGTGCCCTGCCAGCGTAAACCGTTAGCACATGTGGGTGCAGCATTCCATTGTCATCCGTAAAAGAGAAAAATATCTTTAATAATATTACAGATGTGAAAGTAGGAATGTTTGTTAGGCTTTCACGCAAAAACTACAGAAGCGATCATCATGAAATTTTGTACACATGTTCTTGGAGGCATTAGAATGAACATATATTTAAAAAAAAAAAACAAATATTTTTTATAAAAACCAAAAACATAAAATATTAAGATTTTGACAAATTCTTGCTACTAGCTAGCTACTGGTGAAGTTATTTAATGGATTCAATGCGAGCGAAGCCGCGGGTAATAGCGAGTCATCTATAAAAGACTATATCTACCCGCATTGAATGTAAGTAACATTCGTCATATTACTTGTTGTTAACATTATTCGTGCGAATCCGGGGCGTTTCACTAGCATGTTACGTAAGGTTACTTAAATTGAAAAATTTATTGCAAAAGTTATTTGCTCTTCAAATGTCTGTAACACGTCATATCTCAATTAATCGACTAATTTTAAAGTTATTTACAGTTAATATTATTTACTTTGTTAAAATTGAACAGTCTACAAAGTTTTAAATATAACAATAAACAATATACTATTTTAAATTAAGTTTAAATACCGTTTATTTCAATTTAATTTCAAACAGTCATCGTCGATCCTCGGTGGTTTAGTGGTTTAGTATACTGCCTCATTTTGGATGGTCGCTGGTTCTGGGGCATTTATAGTCGTATAACCTATATGACTATAAATGCCCCAGTGACCATTTACCATCTGACTGTTTGACTTTCAATTACATAATCTATACATATAAATAAAATTGGAGCGTCTGTTTGTAATATTGAAATAACCGTTTTTTACTACATGCATATGAATATAAATATGGTACATACACCAAAAAGCATTTTATTCAATTTTTGTCTGTCTGTCTGATTGTTTGTTCCGGTTAATTTCTGAAATAGCTGGACCGATTTTGACGGGACTTTTATTGGCAGGTAGCTGATGTAATAAGGAGTAACTTAGGCTACTTTTATTTTAGAAAAATAAAGTTAAATTCCACGCGGACGATGTCGCGGGAACAGCTAGTTAAATATAAAATGTATGCGCATAAAAATACCGTTCAATTGTGATTTTACCATACTACTGTTTTAGCAGCTACTAGAAATTATGAAAGTATATTCAAATTCAAATTTCATTTATTCATGTAGGACATTTTATCCGCTTATGAACGTCAAGTTTTTACAGTATAATTTTTTTCCCTACCGTCAATTCAAACAAACTATTATTTTATATACATTCCATAAAATACACAAAACAGCTCCTCGTACGGTTCATAAATCGTGAATTCAGTTTAATATTTCAATGAACATGAATAATGTATGTTCATGTATCGTAAATACATACAATTGGGAATTTACAGCTGCGGTTGGCTGGCCGGCGACCCGTTGTGACATTTCGCAATAATTTATTTGTTTATAAAATAAACAATACTGCTATGTCTAAATAACACTCAACCCATTGGGGGTTGATCATCGAAACAACATACGGGACAAGAGGCAAGACGTCTTAGTTCAATGGAATGGCAACGCATGATGTATTCATATAGGTTGGTTCTAATGGTGCGTTCCAGCGATGGTAAGGTTTCCACACCAGATATTTGTGGTCTCACACATGCTAGCGGAAGTAAATAAAATAATATATTTTCATTAAGTAATGAGACTTTCCGTAAAGTAACACCTAATGCTATAAAATCAAAATATCTTTATTCATGTAGGTCTATTACAGACTCTTATGATAATAATATGTCAAATCTACCGTCAGTTCGGAATTTTGAGATTAGAAGAACTGACTAAGAATTCCGCTCGTATTCTTTTCAAATATGATTATACATGCCATCATCAATGCTCATACAATACAATAAAATCAAAATATCTTTATTCATGTAGATCTATTACAGACTCTTATGATAATAATATGTCAAATCTACCGTCAGTTCGAAATTTTGAGATGAGAAGAACTGACAAGGAATTCCGCTCGTATTCTTTTCAAATATGGTTATACATGCTATCATCAATGCTCATACAATAAAATAAAATCAAAATCAAAATATTTTTATTCATGTAGATCTATTACAGACTCTTATGATAATATGTCAAATCTACCGTCAGTTTGGAATTTTGAGATTAGAAGAACTGACAAGAAATTCCGCTCGTATTCTTTTCAAATATGATTATACATGCCATCACTAATGCTCATACCTTTTCGATTATACATCTACAACTTTTACACAAATTTATTCCCTACATTTTACACATGATATAAAGAAGAAAACACAGATAATATAAAAATAAGAAGCAATAAAAATATATTTATGTAGATAATGTCTATATTTTCTATATCTTTGTATATTAGGTAAATTACTTAATTAATTGTGTGAGACATTACAGAGTTTTCCAAATGTTTATCATAATATTATTAAAATAACAATTTTTACATATTTCTATCGCAAAAGGTTATAATTTTCACTAGCTATCCCGTCCTGGTTTTTCACGGGTGTACATGTATACATATAAATAAAATTGGAGTTTCTGTTTGTAATATTGAAATAACCGTTTTTTTACTACATGCATATGAATATAAATAGAATACATACACCAAAATAACATTTTTTAAAATTTTTGTCTGTCTGTCTGTTTGTTCCGACTAATCTCTGAAATGGCTGGACCGATTTTGACGGGACTTTTATTGGCAGGTAGCTGATGTAATAAGGAGTAACTTAGGCTATTTTTATTTTAGAAAATACTTTTATTAAAAAAATAAAGTTAAATTCCAAGCGGACAAAGTCGCGGGTACAGTTAGTTATACATAATATGAACCTTCCTCTTGAATTCCTCTATTGCTAAAAACTTCATTCAAATCCGTTGCGCAGTTTGAAAGATCTAAACACCCAGACAGCGGCAACAATTTCATTTTTTACTACATAAAGATTAAAATGAAGATAATAAATCTTATGTTTTCAGTCAAATAAACTAAACTACTAAATAGAGCCTACTGTTACACAAACATACACACACGTTTGCAGTATATTACTACTATTATTTCCAGGCTCCGTGTAAATAGACATACGTATAACATATTGTATCCCATTATTTAATCCTCGCATCGTATATTTAGGAACATTTGACAATCTAATAAACATGTAAAGCAGATTATTTGTTACATGTAAGACACAAAGCGAGTCATTTACAACTCTAATCTACATGTACTTACAATTGAAAATAAATGTCTTGTAATGCTTCCTTACTATTCAGTTTACTAAGAAATTGTAGGTATGCATTTAGTAATAGTGGTATCTGTTTTAGACTCAGAAAATCGTGTTTCGCTGAAAGGAAATTTCCAAGGTCGTAAAATGCCTAATAAAAAAAAACATTAATATAACCACAGATAACATAATATTATATAACGTATCGTGTAGGTATGCATTTAGTAATAGTGGTATCTGTTTTAGACTCAGAAAATCGTGAGCTCAAAGATGACAGAAAATAAAACAAAAAAATGGATGTCACTTCATGGCTGTATGGGGTGCTACATGGGATTATGTCTTGTACCTAATTGGTTCTGAGCTCAAATCTGGCAGAAATAAAAAATAAAAAATATATGTCACTTTATAGCTGTATGGTCTATACAGAATAACAGCGCGCAGGATATGCTCTGTGTGGGCTACATTGTCAGTTACTAATGAACAAGTTTTATTGTAATTTTATTTATTACGTTTGGTCTTATTAGTTGATAATAAGTTTCTGGTATTAGTTTTTGCTTTATATTTGAGACTGACTCTCCGGTGAAGGAAACACAGATAATAAATTAAAAAGATACATCGTACGCCCACTGCCACGTTGGTTTCAAATGTACCCACCGAAATGTGGTCAAATCAAATGTTTTTTTTCTTATCAATGATAATGGAATGGTGCACCCGTCTGCGCTAACCGTTTACGCTGACGGGGCACCAGTAGAGGATGATAAGATGAGCATAAGGTCTGGTTAGCCCATCGTGGTAAATTCATCATGAATTTGTCACGGTGGTTTCGAAGAGGATCCACGTGGACGTCAACCTAATATAGTACATCGCGGGCAATAGTGTTTTTAGTCCATATTACCACAGATAATATAATATTACATAATATTACTAACAATCCTCTTTTTTCCCAAATGTTGCATTTACACAAGTTATGGACTTGTACCACAGATAAGGTAATATTACATACTTATACAAATGCCAATATTTCTGACTATACCATCTAGCATAACAGTCATGATGGTAGATTATTAGTATTGCAGAGAAATTACAGGTCACGAAAGCCTCACATTTTAGTCTTAAAAAAACAGCAACGCACGAGAAACATCACGAACATTCCACCGCCTACCTGACGGTGAGTGGTAACTGTCGCTACCGTAAATCGTCGCCAATTACCACCGGGTAGGCGGTTAGTTTCTTTCCCATTCTAGTTACATAAAATGTAATCTAAAGTTTGTTTTCATTTTAATCATTATCATTTCTGTAACTCATTATACGCTGCAGAATGGCCAGCCTCATTAAAAAGTCTCTACCAAAGAGTCTTGCTTTCATGAAATCCCTGTAACAAATATTTCTTAGTATCATTATCTCTTACTTTACTACAACGACATACAGTTTACAAAGCAAGGTGCTTGGTAGCAGAAATAGATAGATAATATTTTTTTATTCGTGTCTTAGTACACTGGGAGTCGTGTCGTATTAACATTTAAAGAGTATGACAGAAGATCGTGGAAAGTGGCAAGAGCTCCACCGACAAGAGCGTACCTCTTTAATTATGAATGAATCTTAGTACATACATATAGATTCAATTACAATTATAAATTACAGAATATTTAAAACAATACAATAGAATATGGGTGCATGTGTGTTTGTTACAGCAATACAAAATGACTCTTAGCTCAGTGTGGAGAATCACTTAGGGATCAAAACACTAATTTTCAGCTATAACCGTAAGGATAAATGTACCTACTATTTAAAAAATAAAATGTTGTCAATAGAAAATAACCAAAAATTAAGAAACTTAAAAGGACTTGATTGGAGTAACAGAATTTGATAAATACTGAAAAACTATAATGTAACTAGCTTTTGCTTTCGATTTCACTCGCGTTAATTTATCCCCTTGGGGGTAGAATTTATCAAAATCTTTTCTTAGAGGATGCCTACGTCATAGTAGCTTTGTACATGCAAAGTCTCAGCCCGACCGGTTTAAAATTGACAAAGTTTCATATAAACTTTCATCCCCTATTTTATCCCCTTGGAGGTAGAAGTAATGAAAATCCTTTCTTAGCGGATGCCTACGTCATAACATCTACCTGCATGCCAAATTTCAGCCCGATCCGTCCAGTGGTTTGGGCTGTGCGTTGATAGATCACTATATCAGTCACCTTTGAGTTATATATATTTAGAAGATTAGAAATGATTTATACATTTCTAATCTTCTTATTAAGTTATGAAAATGTTTAAAAAAATAGTTATAGTAATAGGTGAGAAGGACGTATCCATGTAGATGATGTTCTTTAAAGTCTATCTAGGTATCTGGATATATTACCTGATCAGGTACCTCTTCATCTTCATTACATACTATACAAAGTCGCTGTCACTGTCTGTCCGTCCCTATGTATGCTTAAATCTTTAGGACTACGCAACGGATTTTGAAGTGGATGTTTTAAATAGATAGAGTGATTCTAGAGGAAGGTTATATATATATAATACATGTACACCTCGGTGAAGCCGGGGCGAGTAGCTTAGTTAAATATAAAACAAAGTCGCCGTCGCTGTCTGTACGCTGTAATCTTTCACCTTACGCAACGGATTTTAATTAAGTTTTCAGAAATAATAAAGAAAGGTTTATATGTATAAAACTTGCGTATTTTATCACAGAAAAGCCAAGAATTTAAAAGATTTGTAATGCACTCGCATGAAGCCGGGACGGGTCACAATAGCGAGTGCCTTTTGAAGGGACAGGTCTGCTCTAATCACAACGACTCATTTAATCTTATTTAATTACTTAATCAGTTAATTGTGTACATAATATTTTGATTATAATGTATTCGCTTTAATCAATGAGGTAGTTAGTAATTTGTATTCACACATCTCAACTTAACAATGTAAAGTTACAATAATTATTTTAAAGCGCAACACGCAAGTTTCTTGCTTGTTGTTCTTCTGATGAGCCAGCTTATCGAATGAGTAGTAGATTAAAAAAAAAAGTATGACTATTAAAAAGTGCTTAAATATAGGTTTTAGTTGAATATATAATTTTTATTCTATTATAATAATAACTAGCTACTCGCCCCGGCTTCGAATGAGTGTACATGTATTATACATATAAACCTTCGTCTTGAATCACTCTATCTATTAAAAAAACCGCTTCAAAATCCGTTGCGTAGTTTTAAAGATTTAAGCATACAGAGGGACGGACAGACAGCGACTTTATTTTAAACTAGCTACTCGCCCCGGCTTCGCCCGGGTATACATGTATTATATATATAAACCTTCCTCTTGAATCACTCTATCTATTAAAAATGACCGCTTCAAAATCCGTTGCGTAGTTTTAAAGACTTAAACATATATAGGGACGGACAGACAGCGACAGCGACTTTGTTTTATAGTATGTAATGATGATTACAAATTGGTGTCTTATTTTTAACGCTGAGCAGAGCTAACATAGCCCTATCTAATTCTTGCATAAATTATCCGACAAATCTGAGATTGTTACCAATTTATTCGGGTCGGTATCTGAGTACTTGACAAATGTTTGAACCTTAAGGTTTATCTGCACCGTTTGTATTGTAGATAACTTCATTATCCCGGAAGTCGTTTCAGTTCACGACTGTATTTTTGTAGACACCGGAAATAGGACGAGTTGTTAATTTATTAGTTGTTACAAATTTGTGGCATGTCCCTCAACTGGACTACTACATAATTGACCTCTCTTCAGATTTATTATAGGTATATAGAACAAGGTAGATATATTAAATGTATAATATATGTCTGTTCAAAATCTACCCTGTAACATCGTAAGCACAGATTATTATATTAGAGCCCGTTAGTTTCTGTTCCCGCGCGTTCCCTTCCCCTCCCTTGCCCAGTACTGAACTGACCGTACAGCGGCCTTGACGCGCGCGCGCATTGTGTTGTGAATTAAAATAAATTAGAACTGTGTTAAACCTACTGTGAAACTGGAAAGCTAGCGAAGATATCTTCGAGACCCTGAAGCCCAAGAAATCCGCAGAACCATACAGGTACGTGACAGACGCTAGCAGAGTAAATTCCCTAACATTTTGGCACTTTCGTAGCATTATTTATTCGTAGCTGTGCCCGCGGTTTCACTCGCATGAAATTTATAGCCTAAATGTTATTCTGATGTCTAAGCTATATTACTGTAAAGTTTCAGCAAAATCTGTTCAGTAGTTTTTGCGTGAAACAGTAACAAACATCCATCTATAGTCACTAACTTTCGTATTAAAAATATTGCTAAGATTTTCGACGGCCTCGGTGGTACAGCGGTTTAGCACAACGCTGAAGTACCGATGGTCGTAGGTTCGATTCTTCGCCCTGTACAAATGTGTGCGAGTATGATTGTTTGTATTGATCTGGGTGTTTACAATGTATATTATAAAAACTTAAATGCATAATTTAAGTTTTTGTATCAGTTGTCTAGTGTCACACAAGCTCTACTTAGCTGGGACTAAATGGTCGCTGTGTGATTCACACATTATTCAGGGTTATTATTATTATTTCTGCTGCCAATCACAATGGGTGAACTGACCTAATAAAATTAGGTCAGTTCACCTATTGTGGCAAATTCACCATGACAATTTTGTGAACGAATTGTGTGAAGGTCGAAGACTTACGCAACTTACTTATCTAAATATATATAACTCAAAGGTGACTGACGTAGTGATCTATCAATGCACAGCTCAAACCACTAGACGGATTGGACTGAAATTTGGCATGCAGGTAGATGTTATGACGTAGATGCTAAGAAAGGATTTTGATTACTTCTACCCCCAAAGGGATAAAATAGGGGCTGAAACTTTGTCAATTTTAAACCGATCGGGCTGAGACTTTGCATGCCTAAAGTTAGTATCACGTAGGCATCACCTAAGAAAGGATTTTGATAAATTCCACCCCTAAGGAGATAAATTAAAGCGAGCGAAGCCGCGGGCAAAAGCTAGTATTCATATATACTCCGATGCTACCTGTGAAAATACGTGTGATGTTAGAGATACGATCAATCTGTGTGACAAAGATTGACTGTGATGAAGATGGTCTGAGTGAAGAAGATTTAATTCTAATTCATTCAGTATTATTTCGTTTTCTCCATTAACATTCGCATATTTAATAATAATAATATCTCTGGATAACTCACATGGTACCGCTTAATTCTAAGCTAAGATTAAATATTAAGATATTTAAAAGAACGTATCTATATATTTTTATCAGTTGTATAATACCGTCAAGCTCTACTTGATGATACTTACTAATATTATAAACGCGGAAGTTCGTGAGTGTGGATATATGGATGTTTGTTACTCTTTCACACAAAAACTACTGAACAGATTTTGATGAAACTTTGCAATAATATAGCTTATACATCAGAATAACACATAGGCTATAAATTTAACGCGGACACATAGACTATAACATCACGCAAGCACAGCTAGTATTTAATTCAAATTCAAAATATCTTTATTCATGTAGGTCTATTATACACTCTTATGATATGTCAAATCTAATCAAATCTAATATTAGTAGATATGAAAAATCCACCCTATAATCCCATATTAATGTAACAGTATATTAGACGTAGGTCGACCCAGTTGCTCATACTATCTCTGATCTACTAACAGAGATGCGGTAAGCTTATCTCCCACGTGAGCCGCATGCAGCCGACGTCGCGGCTCTACGTGACCCTGAAACTTGATATTAGCACTAAGTTGTAACATATCAATTTAAAAAAACGGGAAAACGTGAAAGTAATAGTGACAATTACTATTTATATCTTTATACGACGACCTCGGTGGTCTAGCGGTCTGGCACACCGCTTTATGTCAGACGATCACGGGTTCGATTCCTCGCATGGCACAAACATTTGTATTCATGAGTATTGTTTGTTAAGGTCTGGGTGTTTTCTATATATAATATGTATATATTTACAAAAAAAAATATCTCTGTATTTGTATTAGTTATCTAGTGCCCATAACATAAGCTTTAGCTAGCTTAACTTGGGTCTAGATGGCGCTGTGTGAATTGTCCTGAGATTATTATTATTATTATTATGTTTTCCCGTTTTTTAAAGAAATAGAATGAACTGTTAATTCATGTGAAACTTAAGAAATAGTGAAATAGTCTATAACAAATGATATATGTTACTCAAAAGAGTTGGTGATTACAGTAATAAAAGCTTACGTAATAAAAACAAACTGATACCTAAATACCGTTTAACTAAAGTTATTTATGGCAATTGCGTAAGGTTTTACAACAAACTACCAGAATCAGTACAAAATCTGCCTGAAAAAAGAATCAAATGACTTATAAAACACTTCCTTTGTAAAAAGAATTTTTGGGAGGAATCGAACCCGCGACAATTTGAAGTGAAGCGGTGTTAAACCGCTAGATCACCGAGGCTCATATCTCCTCTATAGTTTTTGTTGTAGTAATAAGAAAAAAAGACTAGGTAAACGGAGACTACTGACAATTAGGAATAGAATAAACGAATTGAAGTATCAAAAACAAGAATGTAATATAAAAGAACTATAAATTCAAATACAAATTTAGAATATAAAATAGATATCTGATTGTTACAACAGTTTTGTAAATAGGATATTTAACCAGACTTATAAACCCAAATCATACCTGATCAGAAATGTTTTGTAAATACATATATAATATACATCACACACACACAGAACACACCCAAACTGATACAAAACAATCATACCCATGACTTCCAATGTTTATACTATGCGAGAAATCAAACCTACGACCGGATCCGAAAGTAAAGCGGCATAAAACGGCTAGACCACCGAGATCAAATTTTAATATAGTTGTGTAGAGCGGATTTTAAAGAATAGAATAGAATAGAATAGTCTTATTCATCCGAATTATACCTAATCAGACGTGTTTACCTCTCCTACACGATTGTATATAGTTAAACAACACGTGTTTATCTGGCATTAAACATTCATTCCGTATAATCACGTACAAGACTCATATCCGAGCGTTTGCTAAAAATATATTTAGCCCTCACAGTCACGTTGGATATAATTTATACAACTTCGAAATGTTAATTTCCATTGATGTCGCAAATGACATCACGTCTCTCAGATGTGGAGTGATTAGACTTACTAACTATATCTATAGTTATCTTGTGTTTCAATAATAAGACGATTGGCATAGAAGAAAATATCCACATATTGCGTTTTATACATAACAATATATAGAGCTTAGGACACTTCACACAGCGCCATCTAGTCCCAAAGTAAACAGAGCTTGTGTTATGGTACTAGATAATTGATAGAAATATTTAAATACATTGTTTTGTAAATACATATATAATATACATAGAACACACCCCAACTGTTACAAAACAATCATACCAATGACTTCCAATGTTTATACTGTGCGAGAAATCAAACCCACGACCGGATCAGAAAGTACAGCAGCATAAAATGGCTAGACCACCGAGACCAAATTTTATTATGGTTGTGTAGAGCGGATTTTTAAATATCGCCACACATCAATGGCTGTATGGGCGCAGTTCTTTTGCCTTTACCTGAGATGGAAAACCGAAC